>NW_027195577.1:0-75000 GCF_038502225.1 Cherax quadricarinatus
TTTTACTATAAAAAGAAACAAAAAGATACCCTTTACCCCAAAAAAAAATGTTTAAAAATTTCTTTGGGAAAACTTTGTTGATCAATTTAATTACCCAGGACCATGTGGAACCTCCAGAAAATTAACCCCCTATGGAATTAATAATAATATTTTTAATATATATTATATTTATATATATTAATATATATAATTTATAAATATGTATATATGTAGAAAACACACACACACACACACACCCCAAAATTTTAAAAAATTTTCGGGTCGTTAAACCATTTTCCCAGGAAAAAAAACCCATTATCTCCATACCCCAACAAGGTGTATAACATCAAAAGAGCCCGAAAAAAATAAATGGAGCATCCCATTTTTCCCCATCTAATTTCCCACATTTTCTGCAAACAATGAAAACCAGCTAAAAATTTGGGAAATTCCAATAAAAAGCCCTTCTATCTTTGGAGGGATCAAATGCTGAAAAATAAAAATTTTTGGGAAATGCGACTTGAGATTATTTCATTGTTATTTTGGTATTTTATTTTATCATTGGTGTTTTTCACATAAAAAAATTTTCCTTTTGTGTCTTTTTAAAACATAATTCATAAATATTTAAATTTTCAGAAAAAGCTTTATTAAAATTAAACAAATTTTCCGCCCAACGGTTTTCCCCAAATTTCTTATGTACGACGATAATGATATTAAATAACCCCCGGGGCAGAGATTTTTTTAAAAAGAAGTATATAATTAAAAATAAATTTTTTTTAAATTTCTCAACACCCTTTTTTAGTATAGATGAAATGTGGGCTAAATTTTTCACTCAAAATATTAAAAAAATTTTTTTAGTTCTGCATAAAAAATTTCCAAATGACTATTTAATTAAATTTTAGGTTATAAACCGATCAATCCCCGTCCAGAAAAAAATTTTAGTATAATGATAAAAATTTTTCCAGGGTAGCAGTTAAGCAAATAAAAATTTCCCAAAACCCCTCCAGCGCTAATCCAAAATTTACTGCTTATTGTTACACTGTTCTCCTCACTTAAAATTAATATTAAGTCAAATAAGTCATACTTATAAAAACAATGATAGATATTTTTAAATCAAAAAAGTTAAATTTTTTTCCCCCACAAAAGGGCCCGGTTTTCCCCCCCAACAGTGCCGGTTTTTTTTCCCCAACGTGCCGGTTCCCGCCTACAACAGTGCCAGGTTCCCCCACAAGGGGGCCAGGCCCCCCAAAAAGTGCCCCGGTTCCCACCTACAGTGCCGGTTCCCACCCCCCAAAAGTGCCCGGTCCCCCCAAGTGCCAGGTTCCGCCACAACTCCCCGGTTTCCCCCCTCAACAGTGCCAGGTTCTGCCACAACAATCCAGGTTCCCCCCTCAAAATGCCATTTCCCCCCACAAAAGTGCCAGGTTTGAAAGGGCCCGGTTCCGCCCAACGTGGCGGCCCGCCCCCAACAAGGGGCCCGGTTCCCCAAAAAAAATGCCCGGTTCCCGCCTCAACGTGCCCGGTTCCGCCCCAACAGTGGCAGGTTCCCACCCACAACAGTGCCGGTTCCCCTTTTAAAAATGCCAGGTTCCGCCCACAACAGTGCCAGGCCCGCCCAAAAAATGCCCGGTTCCCGCCTCAACAGGGGGTTTCCCCCTCAAAGTGCCGGTTCCGCCCACAAAAGTGCCAGGGTTTTTCCCCCAAAAAGTGGGGTTCCCTCAAAGAGGGTTCCCCCCCAACGGCCGGTTCGCCCCCAAAGGGTTCCATCAACAGTGCCGGTTCCCCCTCAACAGTGAGGGTTTCCCCCCCAGAACAGTGCCAGGTTCCCGCCCAAAAAAGTGCCGGTTCCGCCCCAAATGCCAGGTTCCCCCTCAACGTGCCAGGTTTCCACCCCCAACAGTGCCAGGTTCCCCCCAACAGTGCCAGGCCCCGCCCACAACAGTGCCCAGGCCCGCCCAAAACAGTCCGGCTTCCCCCCTCAACAGTGCCGGGTTTCCCGCCCAAACAGTCCCAAGGTTCCCCCCAAAAACGTACCAAGGTTCCCCGCCCAAAAGGGTGCCAAAGGTTCCACCTCAAATCCGGTTCCCACCTAAACAGTCCCAGGTTCCCCCCCACAACGTGCCGGGTTTCCCCCGCCCAAAAACGGGCCCGGGCCCCCACCCCAACGTGCCGGTTTCCCCGCCCCAACGGTGCCGGTTTCCCCGCCCACAACAGTGCCAGGTTCCCGCCCAACATGCCAGGTTCCCCCCCCAAAGTCCCAGGTTCCCCCCCCAACAGTGCCAGGTTCCGCCCAAAACAGTCCCGGTCCCCCCCAAAACGTCCAGGTTCCGCCAAAACAGTCCCAGGTTCGCAGACAAAAAACACCAAAAAAAAAATCTGAGAATATTGAAAAAAAAAATAATTTCTGAAAATTAAAAATTTTAAAAAAAAACTAAAGTTCAACACTGAACTAATTATAACCTTTTGGGTTTTTTTGGGGAAAATGTTTTTGGTTTTCTGCAAACAGTTTTGTGGTTTCTTGCAACACAGCTGGGGGCTCAAACAGTTTTGGGTTGGTCTCGCAACACAGCTTTTGGGGTTGGTCTCTGCAACACAGCTTGTGGGGTCTCTGCAACAGGTGGTCCTGAAAACAGTTTTTGTGGCCCCCAACACAGCTTGGGCTCTGAAACAACCCGGCTCTGAACACAGTCGGGTCAAAAGGGGCCGGCCTCTGAAACAGTTTCGTGGCCTCTGCAACAAGCTTCGGGCCCTGCCACAGTTCGGGCCTGCTCAGCGTGGTTTCTGCAACACAGGCCTGTGGCTCTGAAACAACCCCCGTGGTTTGGGCAAAAAGTTTTTGGTTTGAACACACTTGGCTCTGAAACCGTTTGGGAAAAAAATTTCCTGCAACACAGCTTTGTGGTCCCCTGCAACAAGCTTTTTTTGGGTGGTTTTGAAACAGTTTTGGGGTGGTCTCTGCAAAAAGTTTGTGGGGTCCTCAACCCGCTTTTTGGTGGTCTTCCATTTTTGTTTGGGGTTTTCCAACACAGTTTTGTGGTGGTCTCTGCAACAAGCGTGGTGGCTCTGCAACACACCCGGTCTCTAAAAACCGTTTTGGGGGTTCTAACCGTTTTGTGGTGTTTTTTCTGCCCGCTTTGTGGGGTTTCGCAAACAGTTTGTGGTGTTCTCCCAAGCGTGGTGTTCTCTCAACCGTTTTGTGGTGTTCTGCCCGTTTTGGGGGGTTCTCTGCAACACAGCTTTGTTTCCCCAACACAGCTTTGTGGTGTTCTCTGCAACAAGCTTTGTATTTCTCTGCAACACAGTTTTGGGTTTTCTCTCCACAGCTTTGGGGTGTTCTCTGAACACAGCTTTGTGGTGTTCCTTCCACAGTTTTTGGGTGTTCTCGCACACAGCGGGTGTTCTCTGCAACACGCTTTGTGGTGTTCTCTCAACACAGCTTTGGGGTTTTCTCCACAGTTTTGTGGTGCTCTAACCCCTTGGGTTTCCTGCACACAGTTTTGTGGTGCCCCACACATTTTTGTGTTCTGCCACAGTTTTTGGTTTTCTCCAAATTTTGTTGGTTTTCTGCACACATTTTGGGTGTTCTCTGCACCAGCTTGTGGTGTTCTCTACACAGGACTGTGAATTTACTGCAGACGAAAAACAAGGGGGTTTTTTGGGGGTCCTTCCTGCGCATCAAAAAACATCCAGGTCTTTTCCCTTATAAACTTGGGGGCTGGGAACCCCGGAAAACCACGATCACCTGAATCCTGGGAAAATACTGTATTTCCCCCAATTTCATTAGTACAAACAACAAACAATAATTCACAAGTTTGATCAACTGAAGAACATTGTGACCATTGGTTATTATTTTAAATAGGAATGAAAACCGTATTGGGGAAGTTGTCCATGATGACCAGTAATACTTTCCGTAAAAAAAAAAAAAATTTTATTAGTCATTTGTGACCATAAAACCAAAAATAAATCAAGTGTTTTTAAAATTAAATTTTTTTCACGACCCGCCGATAGATCATATTATTAAATCAAACTAACGCAAACCACCCATAGAGCGGGAGGGCAAGGTTGTAAGGCTAAAGGGGAAAAAATAAATTGAATGATAAACGAAATTTTAAAGCGAGGAGAGCGGTGCAAAGTTTGGGGGCCCAAAGGAGGAAGATGGGGGGTTTGAGCGGTGACGACGTCGAATTTAAATTTGGGGCTCGTTGATAAACGGGCGAAGGGTTTAAATTTGTGGTCGAAGGTTAATTGTGCGTGCTCGTTGATAAACTGGTCGAAGGTTAATTGTGCGTGCTCGTTGATAAACTGGTCGAAGGTTAATTGTGCGTGCTCGTTGATAAACTGGTCGAAGGTTAATTGTGCGTGCTCGTTGATAAACTGGTCGAAGGTTAATTGTGCGTGCTCGTTTATAAACTGGTCGAAGGTTAATTGTGCGTGCTCGTTGATAAACTGGTCGAAGGTTAATTGTGCGTGCTCGTTGATAAACTGGTCGAAGGTTAATTCTGCGTGCTCGTTGATAAACTGGTCGAAGGTTAATTCTGCGTGCTCGTTGATAAACTGGTCGAATGTTAATTCTGCAAGGTTACTTGTGCGTGCTCGTTGATAAACTGGTCGAAGGTTAATTGTGCGTGCTCGTTGATAAACTGGTCGAAGGTTAATTGTGCGTGCTCGTTGATAAACTGGTCGAAGGTTAATTGTGTGTGCTCGTTGATAAACTGGCCGAAGGTTAATTGTGCGTGCTCGTTGATAAACTGGTCGAAGGTTAATTGTGCGTGCTCGTTGATAAACTGGTCGAAGGTTAATTGTGCGTGCTCGTTGATAAACTGGTCGAAGGTTAATTGTGCGTGCTCGTTGATAAACTGGTCGAAGGTTAATTCTGCGTGCTCGTTGATAAACTGGTCGAAGGTTAATTCTGCGTGCTCGTTGATAAACTGGTCGAAGGTTAATTCTGCGTGCTCGTTGATAAACTGGTCGAAGGTTAATTGTGCGTGCTCGTTGATAAACTGGTCGAAGGTTAATTGTGCGTGCTCGTTGATAAACTGGTCGAAGGTTAATTCTGCGTGCTCGTTGATAAACTGGTCGAAGGTTAATTCTGCGTGCTCGTTGATAAACTGGTCGAAGGTTAATTCTGCGTGCTCGTTGATAAACTGGTCGAAGGTTAATTGTGCGTGCTCGTTGATAAACTGGTCGAAGGTTAATTGTGCGTGCTCGTTGATAAACTGGTCGAAGGTTAATTCTGCGTGCTCGTTGATAAACTGGTCGAAGGTTAATTCTGCGTGCTCGTTGATAAACTGGACCGTCCAACAAAAGATGGCAAACTGAAATAGGAACCTGACAATATACACAGGGTGGAACTGGGCTCCTCTCCATGAGATACCCATGAGTGAGACGAGTGTGCCCAGTGCGAAGACTGGGAAGCGTAGTCTCACAACCTGATATCCCAACGTATTGCAAAATACACAAATTTTGCTGTGTAGCTTAACAAATTATGATAGTACAAGACTGGTAAAATAGTGTTGGACCGATACATTCAATTAGTGAAGTCATGTTTGTCTCCCGTCTTTGTAATACTTTAATGAAACCAAAAACATTGTTCAGTGCTCCAAGCAACTAGTTGACTCACCATCAGTAGGAAACGAAACTATGGGAGAATAGACTTTTGCAATTGATGACTAATTATACTGCTATGTCAACCTTATTCAGTGAATAAGATATACAGGAGTTGGAACAAATTAATAGGAACACCTTGTTCTTTAGCAATCTTTAGTTTTAATATGAAGTTGGTCCTCCATTTGCAGCTAAAACAGCATCAATTCATCGAAAAATTGAGTCATATACTATTTGAACAATATCCAGGGAAATTTTGAGCCATTCCTCAAGCAAAACCTGCTGAAACTCTTACAAAGACGACGGTGGAGGAAATTGGTTCCTGATCTGCAGTTCCAATTGACCCCACGGATGCTCGATAATATTTATATCCGGTGAATGTGAAGGCCAATCCCAGTGTTCACCTTCACTTTCATGTTATTCATACCAGTTTTGAACATCGCTAGCAGTGTGAATTAGTACATTATCGTTTTGGATGGTAGCGAGAAAAGGGACCTGTAACACATTTAGATTGATTATGTAGGTATTTCACAGTTCAACCAGCAGGTGTTAATGTTGACTGGTGTATGCACTGACAAAACTCTGGCCACGTTTATAATTACGCCAACTAACTAGCTTAAGGGAAGGAGTCCCTCAACTATTTTAATGCCCAGCATCACGTACTTCAGTAGACTTCATAAGCAAAGACTTTCCTTACAACTTAAGGAATATCTGGTTATCAAAATTATTTACTACAAAATATGAAGTCGGAACTGAGCACGAACAGAAAACGAGACTACTACGTTCAAGGGGAAAATGCAAGGTCGCTTAATGAACTGAAAATATATCGTAAATCTGGTGGAAATATCTACTTTAAATTTGGAAGAGTTAAGTTTGTCATTGGTTAACCATGATATTTTAAACATCTCAAATAACATTCAAGATATTCCCACTAATACCGCTGCTATGATAAAATTCGCACAATCATTGCCAAGTTACAGTTGTTGAAGAGTTGCATCTAAAGGATATAGGTTTTCTGTAAACTGATCAGTTGTAGAGGATAAAGGATGTTATCCTACCTAATCTCGTTTCGAATTCCAGCCGCGTCTAATGCATGCTACCACCCCCGGGATGTCACGGTCAATGACACCCAGGTACTTACTAACTCCTAAATGAACAGGGACGGCAGGTGTAAGGAAACATGTCAAAAGTTTCCAACTGTGCCGGGAATCATGCCATGGACCCCTCAGTATGTGAGCTGAGGCTGCTAGCAGCCGACTCATGGGTGTTTAAGATTTCAAAGATGAAAAAAACTATTAGTGATGTCTATTATTGTGGCCCTTTGCTTAAGCTTCTTACGGTTTCTAATATGTATTTCTCTTCCCAACCACTGCATGGAATTTTTTAAGGCAACAGCTTCTTCTGAGTTTTATTTCTTTTTTCTTCCCTAGCGTGGCCATGGATTGGAAAAGAGGCTTTGAGTTTTTTTTTTTAATTATGGCACTTTCTCTACAAATAAGTATGAAGATTGACGTGTATTTCATTCATTAAAAAATTTTCAATTTCTCAAGTATTTGCTTATTTTCTCGGGTTAATTTCTGTTCCCCTGAAGCCTGTAAATTGTGCTACTAGCTATGTTCTATCAAATATTTTAAAGCATACTGAGCAAGCGAACCGTCATCTGAATAAAAAATCCAACTCCTGCTTATCACTTAACTACAACTTTGTGGTATTCCAATACCATCCACTATTACAACTAACTATTGCCTGTCCGTAATTCTTCCCTGGGTACTGGCCTTAAATCTTAAGTCATTCACTTTTGATTTTTTTTGCCCCGCCTCCATTACCTGGCACTCCAGCGAGGTCAGCAACGCATCATCAAACCATTTCGGCCAAATATTAAAATTTAAGGAGGTACTACCACCACGGATAAATTTAACTATTTATATAAACAACCAAGATAATCTCGTTAGCAAAACCTGTGTCCATCCTAGTTTTGCAAAGCAGTAGTATACTTGTTAGTCACTAGCATGAAGAATACCTTATTCTGTAAAACGTGATAATAATAATATGCAGCTATTATGTACTTTTTCCTAAAACCCAGCCAAACTTATCATAACCTAGACCAGTCGATTATTTACAAATAATCGGCACTGGGATACAAATTTACGAGTATGACAACGTTTGACAGAAGCCACCTAAGCAGAAGACAAGAACAAAAATATAGAAATAGTGAAAAGGGTTAGTAGAGACAAAGGCCAGGTTAAGTAACGAGTTTCCTGAAGTTTAGAGCATTTGACAATGTAATGAGAAAGGAATGCAGTTATAGAGAACCAGAACTAGGCTAAGATTCATGTTTGGAATGTGATGCTTCAACAAGATGGCCTCTGTGAAGGCTAGAACGATACAGTTTTTACAAAGGACCAGTTAATAGAATGAAAATAATGTCTAACATGACAGAAAAGGGTATTGTTTGTCTAGGCAAGGCACTAGCAATGCTGATACCGACAGATGTGGAAAATAGCGCTTACGTACAGGAAACGTTTCGTTACTCATGGTTAAACGTTTCATGTTTAACCATGAGTGACTTTCTAACACTTCTTGTTGAAGCTCTCTTATACATAGTCCAGACTTTCACTACAGATGCTTTCCTTTATCGTTACATTGTCAAGTGCTCTGTACTTCAAAACTCTCGTGACTTGACCTGACCTTTATCTCCTCCTTTCCTTACTTCTTCACCAGTCCTATATTTTCATTGCCTTTCCTAACTTCTGCCTAGATGGGTTCCTTCCTACGTTTTTTATTTGTCCAGCAGGGGATTTTGTCCTACCCAGTGGGCCAGCAGCTCTCCTGCAGTACTCCTCTGTTTTTATTCATATAGACTTCCTCCATTATTACTGCTACTATTTCTTCGCTGCACACTACCAACACAATTTCCTCCTTTTCTGCCGCTCAATTCCTCCGCCCCCTCTTACATATATTCTGACCCCGCCCCCCTTAACTTTTCGCCACAGGCATCAGACATCCTACTGCACTAACACCTGACCCAAACAAGACTCACCTTGCCCTTCTGTTAGTGGGTTGGATTTGTGTAAGACCTGCCCGGTATGGGCCAACAGGCCTGCTGCATTGTTCCTCTTATATTATCGTCTTATGTTCTAACAGGACTGCCACTACCATAACGCTGTCAACAGTATTTCACATGATAAATTAGACATGTGCAACACTTGGATATCTTTATTGTCGAAACGTTTTGCCACTCAATGACTTCATGAGTCCAAAACAAAGGCGAAAGGTTGAAGAACAGGAGTTTGAGGTAATCAGTCCCTCCGCCTGAAGTGGATATAATCAGTCCATTAATTATGTTAAGAATAAGGCATATGTGCGAAGAAGGGGCTAATATACTGATTACATCGACTCCAGGCTGAGGGACTTAAAATCATCAACCATTCTCACTTCTCGATGTGACTTATTAAAGGTCCTAAGTCGGACCGAAACGTCGTCATTAGCTTGTCTCCTAAGTGCGGATTATTTATGTATTGTTCCAGTCACGGTATTTTAATTTTTGATTTTTCAGGAAAGGTTATTTAAAAAAGTCTTTCCACGTAGACACAAAATATATTTAGCTCCACTGCACTTCGCACTTAATGCTGAAAATTTTCAATAATAAAACCCCCAGGTGTGAAGCACATAATGGCCCCGTATTCAAAAATTTAAGGACACCTGTATACTGATGTTCTGTGTTCCACTAACGAAATGTATTTTCGTTAAATTTAAATATGTATGTATACAACATATTAACATGAATACATAATAAACTAGATGAATTTAGCTTGTGTACCATCTGAGAAATTTATCCCCCAATTGCAAAAAGTCCAGTCTGGTGTGCACCATTGCAAACAATTGGAATGTTGCGGAGTGTTGCACAGGTCTGTAATGCAGTTAAATATTAACGATGAAGATTTGAAGTGACTCAGAATTAACATTTTCAACTAATCAATCAGATTCTAATATCAGAATGTCTTCAGTAAATACGTAATTTTGGCCACATACAAAATATATCTAATTCAAATCTTCGAAGACAGCAGTGTCTTAAAATACGTAAACACAAAGCTGAATCACTCACAAGATGCATTGTCAAGTTAGCAGCGACACTCGAAGGTAATCACAAAAGCAACGTCGTTTCGAATTTCCAAATTCTCGAAAAAAAAAAAAAATAGAAGTAATTAAGAAAATATTTTAATTGTATTTAACCTTAGGAACTTAATTTATTTTAGTAATGGTGTCTAGGGCACACCAATCACAGGCAACTTGAAGTACATTACTCCCATTTAAACTATAATAACAGAATAAACTCAACTCTAAGTTGTTTGTGATCAGAAATGGGATTCACAGATACCAACTGATGTATTGATGTATTAAGTTTTTAAGGCTGACCTCAAGATACATTATTCAGTTATTACAAAGAAAACAACACCACTTGCACCTACACAACCTGAATTATTATTATAATCAAGGGGGGGGATGTGGAAGGTATTCAGGCTTAATTCTGAGAACTGGAGCATAGATCTAATTCCCTAGATCAAGAGCCCCTCACCAACGTCAAGGAACCTCCATGAGGGGTACACAACCTGAAGATAAACTGTGTTTTATCTACGAGTCAGTCAATAGCGATACACTAATTGGGATTATATAGTAATTGTGAAATGAAAGATATTCAGAGAAGATTCACTTGAGAAGAATCGTTCCTTGAAGATCAGGAGCCACTCACCAGCATCAAGGACAAATAATACAATAGAAAAAAACAACCATTTCGGATTAGAAATCGTAAAATGGCACCAAGACAATGTGTTAAATAACAACCTTCTTGGTAGTAGGATATACGAGGCTTGAAATATTGACGCAAACTCAGGTGGCGACTTTCTCCAGTTATCACAAATGTTCTATGTATCATTGTTCACAGGTCACCAACACCAGCAAATATTCCAAAAAAATCTAGCTCTACATACATTACACCAGTAATTAAAGTTTGAAGCTTATTCAAAAAGGCGTTTTCGAGAAAGAAAAAATGCTTAATACTGAAAAAAGTTTTGCCCAGAGTTCCGAAAAGAATCAAGTCTATCCTTGATATATACAAAAATCTCCATAAAAAAAAAACTATAGTTTTCACAGGTTTTCTTGGCGTTCATATTCAATTAAAAATTGTCTACACTCATTTAAAAAATTTTGACTTTCGTGTTTCAAGAAATTTTTTATTTCATAAAATTGCTTTAAAAAAAATCCATTTGACAGCCAACCAGCGCCTAATCAATAAAAAAATACTTCATATCAGAAACAATATTTTGTTATTACACTGGAATAAGGAATTAGCAAATTTGGCAAATTGAAATCATCACAGTTCAAAGTCAGCATCAAACATTCTGTTAATAAAATCCACCAACGGAGAAAGTTTGAAGACGATCAGAAAAGACATTCGAGTAAATGATTAGATTCGAATGATTCCAAACTTTGTACCAGTTTCAGGAATATTTCAGATTTACATTTACTAATAATAAACTTAGAATGATCATCATTCATACAGAATGATACATTAAAATTTTTTGGTCGATCAAAAGAATCATTTTAGTTATTATATATACAATTTTTATTCAATAAAATTAGGAAATCGGGACTTGGTAGTCAACAAGATGGCGAACATTGTGTTCAGTAAGTCACACGAGTGGTGACAGTTTGAAGCCGATCAGAACAGTAATTCTCCAGTTATGGCAGTTAACAATTATCCAAAGTTTCAATAACCATTTTTTTAATATTGATAAATTTCCCCACACACAAACAAAATTTAACGTGCACTTTCAAGGTTGTCAGCTGCGTCAGCTGCGTCAGGCATTTAACACCGAAGACGCTCACAAGAGGAAACGACGAATGATTTTTTAAGTACATTATATTACATACAATGTAACCGCTGACAAGCTCTCTTAACAATGAAGAACAAGCCACTTGGAGATGAAAATCATTAGCTATAGTTCTTTCGCATTCTCATGCGTTTTCAGGAGCTATGTAATGTTGCAAGACAGCAACATATAAGAGGGGAAATTCTCTTATCTGTTATTATCATAACTAAGCGCTAAACCTGTAAGGGTCATACAGATCTGCATTGTTCGTGACGACGCACGAGAGTGCGTAAGATCTAGGCCTAAAGACTTCCATCCTTATGTGGCATTTTCTGCATTATATATAAAATGATCAACTCTACATCCACACACCTGAATTTCGCTCTGTTGTCGGTGAATTAAGAGGCAACTTTTATGAATGAAGCTGTGTACCTGGAGAGTGTTTCTGGGGATAACGCCCCCGGTACCCGGTCTGTGACCAGGCCTCGCCCGGTCTGTGACCAGGCCTCGCCCGGTCTGTGACCAGGCCTCGAGCTATGCCAGAATGAAGAAGTGGTTTCAAAACCTTGAGTAATAACGTCGTGCACTTGTTTATTGTTCTATAAATCTAGCTCTAGTTACAGTACACAAGTGATGAAAATTAGAAACATATCTGATGAGGCTTCTCGCATTACGAGCGAAAAACTAAAAGTTGGAATTTAAAAGAAGAAAAAAAAAAAAAATCTCCTCTGAGGATACCTAATGAACACTAAGATTATCTTACGACATCATACACACTGCAAGACTCTATCTACCGTTTGATTTTATCCACATATCAATAACATGTTGTGCATTACGTTTCACACTATATCACTAACACGTAATATTACGCACTGTAACACACACAAGCGGTCACTACCTCACCCAACACTACACTGATCACAGTGGTTCACATGTTAGGTTGAGACAGTGACTGAACCAGCTCTCAAAACCACTGTCAAGTGTTTTGTTATATTTCTTTAACGAGGTTGTTAGTGGTCAAGAAATATAACTGGAACTTATTTGAAGATATTTTATTTATTAACAGCTTATTTTTTATATATATTACGAATCTTAATCTAAATAACTATAGCTGGATATCAGAAATGCTTCACTGACCAAAGTACTTAATACCATTTTCACGTCTGACTCAACTAATGAGCCACATTCACCAGTGACGTCACTCATCCGTGACATCGCTTACCCGTGACGTCAACTCCAAGTGTTGTACCTAACTTCTGATCTTTTTTTTTTATATTTTATTTAAAACCAATACAGTTTAACATAAAAATAAAGAAACAGTATGGATCTCAATCAAATTAACTGACAAACGGATTGCACCTACATGCTCGCAAGATATTGCTGCCAAACATACAACAACAACTTACTGCAAGAACATAGCTACAAAAAAAAAAATACATGTCACAGGGTCATGAATTGACATATATACACATTCATTGATGCAAAACCTTACATATATATAAATTGTACATATAACATGACATCCGACAAAGGCTCAATACACTAGAACATAAAATATACAAAGAAGTTTCATCAGTTAAATCCCATCCTTCACATTAATCAAAAAACCAAAACCTAACATCATAATCTTACTAGAACATCTACATACGTATCCCTAACAATACAGCTTTACATATACCAACATACGAATGTACAGAAAAAGAATACAGCTTAGAACACAAAAACTGAAGCGCAATACTGTTACAATAAACCCATATACAAAATCTCTGACACAAATGGACTACGTCACTAAACTGTCTAGATATGTCTGTATACCATACAGACTAAAACTTAACATCAAGAACTTAGCATTGACACCAAACCGGTATCAGGGTACAGACCAGAATTATAAACTTGAAAAAGAACCGAATCATACATATATAAAGTATTACATAACATCTGACCCATGGCAAAGGGTCAATACAATAGAAAGGGATATATATACACACACACACACACCCACACCCACACGTACACACACACACACACACACACACACACACACACACACACACACACACACACACTTGTGACGAGCGGGGTCCCACAGGGGTCGGTCCTAGGACCAGTGCTATTTTTGGTATATGTGAACGACATGATGGAAGGGTTAGACTCAGAAGTGTCCCTGTTTGCAGATGATGTGAAGTTAATGAGGAGAATTAAATCAGATGAGGACCAGGCAGGACTTCAAAGAGACCTGGATAGACTGGACACCTGGTCCAGCAAATGGCTTCTCGAATTTAATCCTGCCAAATGCAAAGTCATGAAGATAGGGGAAGGGCACAGAAGACCACAGACAGAGTATAGGCTAGGTGGCCAAAGACTGCAAACCTCACTCAAGGAGAAAGATCTTGGGGTGAGTATAACACCGAGCATGTCTCCGGAAGCACACATCAATCAGATAACTGCTGCAGCATATGGGCGCCTGGCAAACCTGAGAACAGCATTCCGATACCTTAGTAAGGAATCGTTCAAGACACTGTACACCGTGTATGTCAGGTCCATACTGGAGTATGCAGCACCTGTTTGGAACCCGCACTTGATAAAGCACGTCAAGAAACTAGAGAAAGTACAAAGGTTTGCGACAAGGTTAGTTCCAGAGCTAAGGGGAATGTCCTATGAAGAAAGAGTAAGGGAAATCGGCCTGACGACACTGGAGGACAGGAGGGTCAGGGGAGACATGATAACGACATATAAAATACTGCGTGAAATAGACAAGGTGGACAAAGACAGGATGTTCCAGGGAGGGGACACACACACAAACAAGAGGCCACAATTGGAAGTTGAAGACACAAATGAGTCAGAGAGATATTAGGAAGTATTTCTTCAGTCATAGAGTTGTCAGGCAGTGGAATAGCCTAGAAAATGACGTAGTGGAGGCAGGAACCATACACAGTTTTAAGACGAGGTTTGATAAAGCTCATGGAGCGGGGAGAGAGAGGGCCCAGTAGCAACCGGTGAAGAGGCGGGGCCAGGAGCTAAGACTCGACCCCTGCAACCACAAATAGGTGAGTAAATAGGTGAGTACACACACACACACAAAATGTTTCACAAACTCACATTAATCAGATGCACTGTATGCACAAAGCAAAACAGTATATAAGTATATCTCATCATGCTAATACCCAGCACGTAACATAAATACAAACTAAAACACATTTCATGTCACAAATAACTTATTACTCAAGAATCGTGTCATACAAGACTGATACACATCAAAATAATACATAAAAAAATCTACTATATTATACCTACATTCTGAAAAGCGTTATTATCTATCATAACGAGACCTTGAGCTATACATCCACACTTGGCTGCCATAAAGTCTCAATGAAAACCAGGAAACCATTCCAAACCCACATTCACAACACTCTCAAAGGAGGCGAGCCCGCTGTGACCCCCTGACTCCCTCCAACGTATGAAAACCCCTTCACTCACTCATTATCAATCACAGATTTACGAGAATCCCTAACGTTAGCATTCTATACCCCTCTGAGAAAGCCTGATCCCACCTCCTCCCATACAAATCTCTGTTACGACACCTCGTACTATAGACCGTTACCGCAAGAACTTTCCTTCTCTCCTCACTATCCCCTTTCCCCCTCATCACCCACGACATATATATATATAATCTACCATGATATAATCTAAAGCTCTTATGACACCCTCGTCTAACCCACCCATATCTAGACTTAAAGCACGCAAAACCGACACCCCACGGCCCCCCACCCTCTGTACCAACCTACTTAACCAGCACCTAACCTCCTCTAGCCCTTCACAAAAGTAAACTACATGGAACGCTGTCTCATCCCCTCCACAGATACCACACCCCCACCCTCTACAACCTGTCTGTTTCGTAGTATCTCACCAGACGGAAGGATCCCATGCAGAAAACGAAACACCACCTCACGCGCCCGAGGGTTTAACTTCATTTTACTAAATCTAAACCAAATACTCTTCCACGCATACATGGGGAACAAACCCTCAACTGGGACAACGCACCTACCTACAAGTAACCTACACAAAACACTTATACGAACCTTTCTCAGTTCCCTAGCCAACATCACAGCCCTCAAAACGATTTCGCATTCCCTCAACTCCATTCCTCGATACCACATACCCAGCCTGTCGTGTATCCTTCCCAACTGCCCCGCGTTCACACCCTCACGCAACACTTCCCATTTAATAAAAACACATTTAGCCCTCCATCTCAAATCCATCAACCCCAACCCACCCTGACTTACAGGTAACATTACAATTTCCCTCCGTAACCAATCACAACGTGAACCCCACAAAAATTTGTACACCCACCTTAAGATCCCCGCAATCGCTGTCCCTGTAATTGGGAACACAGCTGCAACATGCCAAATCTTACTATACAATAAAATGTTTACGACTATCACTCGCTGTATCAGAGTTAGGTGCTGGGGTCTCAGAACACATAGACGCTCCACGATCCTTTCCAATAACCTATCCGAGTTTTCCTCCCGCGCCGCAACCATGTCATCGCTATAAATAATACCACAAATCTTTAAAGACACCACCCATTCTTTAATAACATTACATCTCCCCCCCACACCCCACACCCCCCACCCAAGAACCCAACCCCATGCACCTTGACTTAGCACTATTTACCTGCATACCCGTGGCACTTCCAAATAATTGCACAACCTCGTACAACACTCCCATTGACAACCCTTCACGAATGAGAACCGTGGTGTCGTCAACATATCCAATTAAACCCGGCCAGGCCCTCCCACCCCCCACACTACCCTCACATGGCGTACATAAGCTTCGGTCAACCATTCTATAAAAGGGGTCCTGGAAACACGCAAACAATATTTGGGACATGGGGCATCCCTGTCTAAGGCCTCTACCCATTGCAATTTCCCTCCCCATACACCCATTAATCTGTATCCTCATTTTCGCCCCCTTGCACAACGTATTTACCCACTCGACTATTTCCTCCCCAAAACCCTGTCTCCTAAGTATAACCTGCAAAGCTCTCCTTTCCACTCTATCATATGCTCCCAGCCAATCTAGAGCCAACAAAGCCGCCCCTCCAACCCCACCTTTAGCTTCCACAAAACTTCTCAGTATCCCATGTCCTTCAATCATCGACCTTCCCGGCAACCCAAACTGAGTTTTGACACCACCCTTCCCACAACACATTTGAACCTATTACCTAAAATTTTTGCAAACACCTTATAGTCTGCACACATCAGTGATGTGGCTCGGTACTCCCGAAGGGTGGGCTGCCCCTTGACCTTCGGGACCAACACTACAACTGCTGTTACCTGCTTCTCCCCCAACTTACCCTTCTACTTCATACGATTAAATAACCTAACTATAAATCCCCTTATTAACGTCCAATGTTGTAAATGAAATTCTACCGGGAGACCGTCAATACCCGGCGCTTTCCCCTTCCTCATTCCCCTTAATGCAGTCTCTATTTCCTCTGCCGTAATAGTCCCACCTAAAGCCTTTCTATCACTATTTCCTAAATTACACGTCACATACGTACACACCTTGTCCAACGCCACGTCACCCCCCCCCACTGTTCCAGTACTTCTCGTACCAAGCCTCCGCATACGCACACATCCCCTTCGTGGTTCGTATCTCCTGCCCTGCTCTATAATTCCCAACCATCTCCTTTACCTCTAAACATGGGATAGCTGTCACCGCCTGCCTTTGCTTTTGATGCCGCAAAACACACACTGACGGCTTGTAGCCCCAAAGAACTTCTTCCACCCCTGCCTGCACCCTTACAGCTTGAAACCTTTCATTTTGCAACACCCTCAACCTCCCCTTTGTTTCGGCTATTTCATCCATAGGAAAATTATTTCCACCCACCCCCCGCCCATAGCAACCTCTTAACCTATCCTCTAAATAGTTAGCCAGTCCATATTTTAAATTATTAATACGTTTTCCTTCTCTCACATAAAACTTTCTAATCCTTTCCTTTGCAACACTATCCCACCATGTCACAATGTCATCCACTCCCTGTTCTTCCACACTAAGCTCCCTCCATAGGACAGAAAACCCCTCCAACCCCTCCTCATCACCTAACACACTTATATTTAATTTCCAATAACTTCTATATATGTCCGCGAGCGTCCCCCACCCAACCTCCACCACCACTGCCCTATGATCTGACATTGTAGCCTCAACAGTACTGAAAGATTTCACATCCACTCCCTGAGAAAGGTACACTCTATCTAGTCTCGCAGCATATCCACTCCTAACAAACGTATATTCAGTCTCTCACACCGCCTCCCCAAAGGTATCACGTAACCTAACATCCCTTAATAAATCCCTAAGAGCCACAGACATATATCCAGCCCCTTTTGGGTCCACATCAGCCACCCTGATTACACTATTCCAGTCCCCACCAACTATTGCCACCTCTGGCAATGCACTTAAGAAAAACAAAAGATCCTCACACACAAAATCATTCTTTACCTTGATGTTATTTTCTGCCGGCGCATACACACTCACAAAAGACACACGCTTACCCATTCACCACCCATCCACAAGAAACACCCTCCCTCCCCCTCCCCCCTCGCTTCTCTGCAAAACAAACGGGCTCGTCTCCCTTATTAAAATTCCCACACCACCTTTTAGACGGGGAGATAGCAGGGTAACTACTCGAAATCCTGCCACCTCCAACACCCTACCCTCTTTAAAATTGTGCTCCTGCAGGAACACAACATCCACTCTAGATTTATTCAGAAAATTACGAAACCAATCTCTCTTCATACCGCTACATAACCCATTAACATTTACAGACATACACCTAAGGCCTATTAAAGTTTCCAACCCTGCTTCCTCTCATCACTCGGATGATCTTTGGCAATAAGACTTGCGCAGAACTGGGCGTTATCGTTCCTTTAAGTAGCTCAATGCCTACAGTATTTATCCGTCGTCTCAGACTAACCGCCATCTTGACAATCACAGTGCACCTAAGTTGTTAGCCGAGGTGTGACAGCACCACTTCACACCACTGCAGCCAGGTAACTGACAAGGGAGCTCGCCTACAAACAGCAGAGGGGTGCAGAGCACAACCGCACTCTACCGTGGTCAGGCAGCGAATGCACCGTCAGTAGGTTCACCGCCCTCGCTCAGAGCAGGTTCACCACCCTTGCTCTGAGTAGCTTTACAGCACTCGCTGAGAGTATGTCCTTCACACTCACTCTGACTAGCATTCCCACTTCTAGTCTGGGCTTGCATAGCCAAGGGAGCATACTTCACTCATTGACCTCTCATAAGAGACATGTCAAGTTTTCTGTGGTGGTCGTTTTTTTTTCATGACTGACTTCCTTTCTTAAGCTTGTCACTTTCGAGTTATTTATACTCGGGTAAATTAATTTTTCAGGTGACTGAATAAGCCTTGTCGGCCTTGATGTTAATTTGTGGTCTAAGCTATTCTTAGTCATGTTGGATGGAAATGAGACTAAGTCCGTCACTTACGAGTTCTTGTATACTCTGAATTGATAGTTCAGATAAGTCTTTATAAGCATTGTAAATTACTTTGTGGTTAAGTCTTAATAACCATTATAGGTGCATATTATTGGTGATTTTAGTACAAAGCTCAACCTCAAGAGGTTCATTTATTCATATCAATGTACTGTACATACCAAGAGAAATGTAAGAGTTAAACTCCTTATTTTATGTTGATCATAACATATCATACATTAAGCTAAAACTCTACTAGTAAAGATTTTAAGTTTTAGTTATTTGTTTTGTAATCCTGAATTCTTATTAAAAGTTATTGTTACAAAACCGTGAACAGGCCATATGTTCAACAAGAATGCTACCTTAACACTCTACCATACCATTGGAGAAAGTTAAGAAGACGAGTTTTGTAAGTCACGTAATGTCAAATGCAAAAGCGGCTCCCATTAAAGAACGTAGATTGCATCAATTAGAATTAACAGCCGTTTACATAGGTGTCAAATTAGCTAATTACACTTGTCAACAATCAAAATGGTTCAGAGACCAGAGTAGCAATTTACTACTAAATTTAGGTCACCGATAATGAATATCATGGTTAAAATTGTTTGTTAGCTCTACTTTTCATTATACACCTACGTGTCACAACAGGTTCCAACAGGCTTGTGGCAGTGTGTTTCTTACCACACTCAGTCTCACTGACCTTCATTAGATAATTGGTTATAAATGACCATTATTTTTAAAGGGGTGGACTGGTAAGCCAGCGGAAGGCCTCGGTCAGATGACCAAGGCTCCAAAGGCGAGTCATCATCTGACTAAGACCCCGTCAGAAAACACTTGTCCTGTTTCCTGACAAACCTTACCTAACCTAACCTACTGTTCATTAGAAAGTGGTTGTGCTGTGCAAGTTTATTTCTTGAGGTGAAAGGTACATGATTTTAGTAGCCAAACAGGGCGTATACACCAAGTACTGCTGCTTTCTATGTGAATGGGACAGCTGTGCAAGAGGTTCCCACTACATCAGGAGAGACTGGCCACCTCGTCAGTCATTGGAGCCTGGGGTGAAAAATGTTCAACATCCACCTCTCATTGAACCAAACAAAATTTTGCTACCACCACTACACATAAAACTGGGGCTCTTGAAAAACTTTGAAGACTCCCTCTCTTCTCTTAGCGACGCTAAGAGAAGAGAGGGAGTCTTCAATGGCCCTCAGATTCGTGAACTTTGAATCAGACTTTCATGGGGAGGAGAAAGCTGCTTGAGAAGCATTCAAGTTAGTGGCGAAGGGATTTCTCGGAAACAGAAGGGAAGGCAACTATGAAGAACTGGTGGAAAACCTCATCAAGGCTTACAAGAACATGGAATGTAATATGTCACTAAAAATCCAATTTTTGGACTCAAATTTAGACTTTTTTTTCCAGCGAACTGTGGGAAAGTTAGAGACGAATATACCAAATAAACATTTTTCAAGGTGATATTTGGATTCAAAACATGAAAATACATAAGAATTAAGTAACCTCATTTAAGAAGCATACAACTTTTCAAAAATTGTTGACCAGTGTTATATAAAAAATAAAATGCAGGTGATAAATATTTGTGACATTAATTTAGCATGTACAAGAATGGCATACAATACCGACAAGATGAAATTAAGAAACATGTCCAACATCTGGGTATCTCTATTGTAGACGTTTCACCATCCAGTGGCTTTATCAATGCAAATTTCAGGACGTAACTTGAAGACAGTAGAACTATATACAGAAGACGAGGAAATCAGTTCCTCAACCTTGGAGATTCTACTGTCTTCAAGTTATGTCCTGGAATTTGTATTGATAAAGCCACTGGATGGCGAAACGTCTGCAATAAAGCTGCTTAGATATTGCACATGTGTCTTAATTTCATTAAGTTAGTATGATAATAAAATATCCTTGCAATGAATTCGTAATTACAACAACAACGAGAACAAAAACAACAATAATAATAATATTAATAGTAATAATAATTAGATTCTGTATGTCACTACACACTGGCATAGTGCCTAATAAGTGGAAAATGGCAAATGCAATACCTATTTACAAGGCAGGTGACAGGTCCTTGGCTTCGAACTATAGGCCAATAAGCCTTACCTCCATAGTGGGAAAATTTATGGAATCAATAATTGCAGAAGCAATTCGTTGCCATCTTGACAGGCACAGATTGATTAATGAATCTCAACACGGTTTTACAAAGGGGCGTTCCTGTCTTACGAATGTACTAACTTTTTTCACTAAGGTGTTTGAAGAGGTAGATTTTGGTATGATATTGTGTATATGGACTTCAGTAAGGCTTTCGACAGAGTTCCACACCAGAGGCTATTGAGGAAACTTAGGGCACATGGAATAGGAGGAGAAATTTTTTCCTGGGAAGAGGCATGGCTGACAAATAGACAGCAGAGAGTTTACATAAATAGGGAGAAATCAGAATGGGGGCACGTCACAAGCTGTGTTCCTCAGGGGTCAGTGTTGGGCCCGTTGTTGTTCACAATTTACATAAACGACATAGATGAGGGAATAAATAGTGACATAAGCAAATTTGATGATGACACCAAAATAGGCCGTCCAATTCATTCTAATGAGGACATTAGAGCACTCCAGGATGATTTGAATAGACTGACGCAATGGTCGGAGAAGTGGCAGATGCAGTTTAATATTGACAAATGCAAAGTTCTAAATGTAGGACAGGAAAATAACCATTCCACATATAAACTAAACAATGTAGATCTTAATACTACTGATTGCGAAAAGGATTTAGGAGTTCTGGTTATCAGTAACCTAAAACCAAGACAACAGTGCATTAGTGTTCGCAATAAAGCTAAGAGAATTCTTGGTTTCATATCTAGAAGTATAAATAACAGAAGTCCTAAGGTTGTTCTTCAACTCTATATATCCTTGGTTAGGCCTCATTTAGACTATGCTGCTCAGTTCTGGTCACCGTATTACAGAATGGATATAAATGCTTTGGAAAACGTACAGAGGAGGATGACAAAGATGATCCCATGTATCAGAAAACTTCCCTATGAGGATAGACTGAGGGCCCTGAATCTGCACTCTCTCAAAAGGCGTAGAATTAGGGGGGATATTATCGAGGTGTATAAATGGAAAACAGGAATAAATAAAGGGGATGTAAATAGCGTGCTGAAAACTTCCAGCCATGACAGGACTCGCAGCAATGGTTTCAAGTTGGAAAAATTCAGATTCAGGAATATAGGAAAGCACTGGTTTGGTAATAGAGTTGTGGATGAGTGGAACAAACTCCCGAGTACAGTTATTGAGGCTAAAACGTTGTGTAGTTTTAAAAATAGGTTAGATATATACATGAGTGGGTGTGGGTGGGTGTGAGTTGGCCTGACTAGCTTGTGCTGCTGAGTCTGGTGCAGTGCTCCATTCTTGAGTGGAGGTGACCAGGCTGGGTGGGTCATTGGGATAATCCGAGGGGCGGGTCATTGGTCTAATCCGGGGGGGAAACATGGACCTGCTCCACTTGGGTCAGTAGGCCTGTTGCAGTGTTCCTTCTTTCTTATGTTCTTTTTAAAACAGTCATTGAAATTAATCAAATGCAAGAGAAATACTCAAGTTTAGGTTAACATTTATTAGCCATTTTTCATGTATCTGGAGAGGAGAATCCAGCTGATTTCTTGTCACGAGGTTTGACATATAAAAAAATCACATTACATCGTGGTTTAAGGGACAGAGTTGGTTGGTAAATAAAAATAAATGACCAATACAAAAGGCACATTTTGCATCTACTGAAATTACTGTGACCAACTTTCCAATAATTTGTCCCTCATGCGCCATTGAGATTAATAGATGTTATTCCATTCCTTTACTTATTACTGTAACTCTATTGGTGTTTAAATTTTTAATAAAAATGAATGATTTCTATAATTTTCCACATCTTCTACAATACTGGATTAAGAGAACCCAAGAGGAAATGTATGGAGAGGAAATTAAATTGTTGGTAAGAGGAAGAATTGTACAATGTTCAGTAATAGATAAGTTAGGGCTATATTTAGAAGATGTAATTACATGTAGATGTAGGCTGCAAAATGCTGAAATTGGTGAATTTGCAAAATATCTTGCAGCCCGAAGCTGCAAGATAAGATAAATGCACATAAAACTAATGCATGATGGGTAGAGAACACCTTAAATTGTATTAGAGAAAGTTTTTGAATACTGCAAAGGTGGCAAAGTGTAAAAAAGGGTATTAAATCTGATGCCAGAACCAGTAAGTACCCAGGACCTCCACCATTACCAAGGGAACATGTACAATTGTTAATGCTATTTAATGTAACAGGTGGTGACTATAGTAGTACAATTACTTTAACTGAAAATCCAGATGGTGTTCCTTTGAGAGTGTATGTGTATTCATTTAGAAGTGGCACTGCATTTGTATGCCTAGTAGTTTATATAACTGTTTCGAAAATTTACAGTGAGGAGATAATGCCATTAATTTTATACCGAGTGTGCAATATTTGATAGAGTTGCAAGAGAACAGCAATATTCAATCTGTGTCATCACAGCGAGGATGTGTCTGGAAATTTCATCACCCCCAGAGCTCTTGCCAGGGTGGTTTTAGGAACGAATGAGAGGAACAGCAAAGAGAAGCCTACGGAAGGAAGTGTTATTGATAGCTATCACTTTTTGGTCTCTCATAAAATAAACAGTTTTATACGAGATAGTTTTAAAGAGCCTTTCATTTCCATTCAAAATTTTAACACCCTACTTGGAAGAAATTTGACATTGTTAATAGGGTGTGTAGGTGTCATTTTGCCTCTTTCGATCTGGAAATAGTTTACTGATATTTTCCACTATGTAACTGGATTACGCATTCTGGAATTGGGCTTGTTCTCACCTTCCTTGGATAGAATTTGAATGCGACCCATTTATCAGGCGCTTTACCATGATTGAATGAAATGACCCAAACTTAGGAGAGGGAAAGTAATGACGACATTTTAGTTCTACTTAAACCGTAATAACGACTTGAACCATTAACAAGTCGTTATTACATTCCCTCACCTAAGTGTGAGTTATATATGTTTGTTTCAGACATGCTATTGTAACTTTCTATTCTTCATCAATCTTTAATGGATGATACATTTCATGAAACAGGTTAACCTTTTTTTTTTTTTTTGAAATACACTGTGCAGGAACATATTTTGTTGAATTCTGTGTAATAATGCAATAACTGAAGATGCAACTCCAAACGTTTAGTACTGATTTGTTGTCCTCAATTGAAGCTCTTTATCCTTGTTTTTTTATTATGAAAATTTTAATAATACGCCAATTTTATTAAACAAATTGCTTTTTGTGAAATAATTTGAGAATGTCTCTTCTGATCAAAAAGAAGTCACATTGTCTTACTTTATTGAGTTATCCTACGTTAAAACAGCATAATGATTCTTTAAGTGTTGATGACATCTACGTGCTCTCTGACCACTTTATTACGTACTGTGTACATCTTAAATATACTTTGTCTAAAACAGGAAATTTGGAAATCAGAAATACCTCTTTTAATGCAATAATTTATGGGAATCTCATCCTATTAACCTCAACTTGATAATGCACATTCTGATCGGCTCCAATCTTAATATGCTTGTGTATTTTAAAATATTGTCTCTTAGGATGATTTGAAATAGATTTATGCTATGTATATCATAATTTACTATTATTTTAAAGAAATTTTGATGTGATTTTTCATATTTATTTATTTATTTTGTCTTTGCAAACAGTACATTGAGATTTTGTATTTACAATAGTGGGTTGGAATGCAAAGAGAACATCTATTATGCCTAGGCATTATTGGAAAACTTAACATTATTGGCTTACAGACTACTTAACACTAAAGATTGTATCATAGTTGTACAGTAGGATAGTAATTATTTCATAGTTGTACAGTAAATTATTAATTATAAATGAGTCAAAATTTGTGTAAGACAAAAGATATATTCATATATTTGAAAATGCTTTTTCTGAAAACAATGTTTCAATTATATTCCTGTCAACAATGGATAAAAGGTTCAATGTGATTGTTTCAGTTATGATGTGGGAGTACATAGGTGAGTAAACGTATACTGAGTATTTAGCATTTAGTCTAGGGTGATTAAGTGGCTTTTGAGAAGAGTCTTAAATTGATTTTCAGACTGAGTTACTTTAATAATATCTGGTAGTATGATAGCTTGTGCATATCTCCTGATACATTTCAAGTCACAGTTGTTTTTTCGACGATGACACGATACTGTTGGGAGATTATTACGCGGGATTGGAAAGGTTGGCAAATATATCCGTTGCAGTTATAATACTAAACAGGAGAATACTTAACTGTATTACAAATTTATGCAGAAATCTGCCCTATTCCAGTCTGAGTATTATTCGTTATTTTAAACACTGGCCATAATCCACCGAGGAAGGATGCCCCTAAAAAGAAGAAACACTTTCGCCATCACTCCATCACTGTCTCGCCAGAGACGTTCCAACATTACAGCTCAGATACCTCTCCAAACTTCAGTATCCCTAACCTTCCTTCAGAGGGGTGGGAATATTGCACTCTTCACCTCCAGGTCTCAAGTTCGCCTACTGGGTTACCCTGAATCCCTTTATAAATCTTATGAATCAAATAATTAGAAAACTTACCTTCACTCCTATCTAAAACGATTGCACAAGCCTGTTGGATGTCTAAGCACCTCTCATACAAAACCTCGTTTTTTTCTCTGTTCAACTTCACCTAGATCGAGTCCTACCCCTCCTTTCTTCAATTACAGATTTTTACTCATAAAGTCATCATAATTCCCTCCGACTTCTCTAAATGCCCCCCGCACCTCCAAATCATTGCCCACAGACGAGACATCTCCACTGCCTCCAGCCTCCAGTGTTCGTGCTACTGTACTCTGATACATTCCTCTTATTATCTCCATTGGTAATGTTCTCTGTCTCCACAGATTCCCGTGAGCCACCCATCTTTTTCTCCTCGTCATGTTTAGGGTTCACCTCATCTTTCAAAGACCCATCCGCCGTCAAGTCCATTCCCAAATATCCGAACACATTCACATATTCCATACTCCTTCCTTCCTATCTGATATCCAATCTTTCATTATCTAAATTTCTTATTACTCTTATCACCTTACTCTTTTCTATGTCCACTTTTAATTTCGTTCTTTTACATATCCTTCCAAATTCGTCTAATAACCTTTGCACCGTCTCTTCACAATTCCCATTATCATAGTGTCATCAGCATAAATGCAACTCTGACAACTCCCACTTCTTACCATATTTTTTATCTTTTATGTCTACCTCTCTTCACTACTAGCATTCGCTTCTGTTACATCCCCATATGAAAATATGTTTAACAACTATGGTGACATTACACATCCCTCTCTATGATCTTTTACTGGATAATAATCATCCGCTCTCCTGCATACCATACAATTTACAATTTCAACATTCTCTACGTTGTTCCCCTATCCACCCCTACAATATGCCTCTTCTCAATCCATAAATGAAGCGAAATCTTCCTTGCTTTATCTATATATATTGTTCCTTTATATGCTTCAGTGTAAACACTTGGTCTATGCATCTACTATCCTTCCTAAAACTATGTCCTGATTTCTGTCTTACCCTCAATTCTTTCACTACAACTGTAACTCCTTTGCTCAACAGGCTTGTTCGCCTATGACTGTTAAACGTTTATCCCCCCTTTCTTTATACAAAGAAACTATGAAGAAACTGTGCACGATCTTCGCCAGTCCCTACATACCTTTCCCTCTTTCATATGCTTATTGAAGAAATGAACTACTACAAAACTATATCCCCACCTGCGTTTAACATATTTTTCAAGATTCACTCAATCCCCTGTGCCTCACTGACTCACGCACCTTCCCCATACTCATCTGGCTCTTCCTCACTCTTAAAAGATGTTATACCTCCATGCACACTACATGAAATCACTAATCCCTCAATATTTAATAACTACTCTTTCCAATACCTCGAGGTCCCCATTTAATAACTCCCCTCTTGTTTTTAACTATTAAATTCATTCGTTCCCTAGGCTTTTTTAATATATTAATCTCCCGTAAAAACTTACCTTTATTTTCAGCAAAATTTGTTGACAAAACCGCACCTACTCTCTCATTTATTCACCTTATGCTAGCACCCTAAACTTACCTATTATACCGTCTATAGTTCATCCCACTTCAGCATTTAGGTCCACCACCACAGTTCCTCTCTCACTTGGTTCAAAACTTCCTGAACATTCACTTAACATCTCCCAAGTTTCTCACTGTTTCATCTACACTCCTCTCTTCCCCAGGTGCATAAATAATTAATATAGCTAACTTTCCGAATTCATAGAATCCTTGAATTTATACATTGATGTTACATCGTTTTCTTCAATAACTGATCATTTAACATTACCGTTTCTCCTTCCTTAACTTTAATTCTCTTAGATACACCTGACCTAATCCCATATATTTCTCCCCAGTGAAATTCTCCTACTCTCTTCAGGCTTTTTTCATGTAGAGGTAAGATATCCAGCGTCTTTTCATTCATAATTTTCACACTCAATTCTTTATCGTAAGCACTACATCCATGCACATGTATTACTTATAGTACCAGTACTGTTACCACCACTACAACTACTACTACTGTTACTACTACTACTAATAAAAATACTCTACTAATACTGCTAATCCTGATACTATTACTAATACTGCTAATATTATTATTGCTTCTCGTACTACAACTATTATTATTATTAGTTCTACTACTAGTACTACGACTACTACAGCAAACTCCTTTATTGTTTCTGCTATTACTGGTAGTAGTAGTAGTAGTATTAGATCTATTACCATCACCACCATCGCCAATACTACTACTATTATTTCTGCTGTTTTTACTATTACTATTACTTCCACCACCACATCTTTAGTCATCCACCCCTACCATATTGTCTTCTTGCTATTTCTCCTTTCCTCGTCCCACTTGTGACTTGGCAGTAGTATAGAAAAGATGTTTTCACTAATTAATTAGTTTTACTGGCAAATGAGAGATTATTGTACAGATTATTACCTTGACTTTTAAATGGATGGAAAATATTTGAACTAAATTAGAACTAGCGAGGGAGTCAAAGGTTTTCAGACCCCCATGTTAGTATATCATCTGGGGGAACTTTTTATACTAAATACCCCCAGAAACATATTTGCACAACATAATTAGACATGTTTGATTACGTTTCTCACCGTTATTGCTCCACGGTGGAAGTGGTATTTCCGATGGTTCTGACCAGAGCTTTGGTAAGATGGGAGGGAGGAAGAAGCATGGGTAAGGATGGAATGTAGGAAAGGTTCGGGAGTTAGGAGGGGTAGGTGGGGTTATAAAAGGGTAGTGGCCTATCCACTCTGGTGTAATTTGAATATGCATGTGAGCATATTGAGTAATTTGTAAAGAGGTTGGTTTTATGAGTGGGGTATACCTCCTACCCATCAGTTGCACACTGCTATATTACGGTGGAAGTCTTGTGGGGATTATTTTTGTATTATATTTGTACTAACATACTGGCCCTTTGTAACATCCCTTTCCTCCAATGTGTTTTGCAGGACCAAAATAGTTCTTGAGTTGAGGGACCTATTCCCAGCTTCCTGGAATGGCTCTGCTAACTTCCTAAATCCTGTAGGACGTAACTTCAAGCATTCAAAAAAGGTGCCTCCTAATTCGACAACGTTAGAGAGTGACATTCAAGTGTGAAGGTGAACATGTGTCAGTTTTATGAGCAAATTAGCGTGATAGTTCGACTCCCCTCAAATCACGCTAAATGTTTTGAGTTTTCTTCCTCAGAATGGCTTCATTATTTAGTGGCTGAAGCATCTTATGGCCTGTTAAGTATTCATTAAGTTTAATTTGTATGATGGCGAATTTACCAATGCACTATTTAAAACAGAAACTTGGAATCATTAAAATTCCTCCGATTTTTGAAGAATACCTTTACTGACTGGAATTATATTTTTAGCCCTGGTGTGTTTTCCAGAAACATGGATCGCGATGTTATTGAGCTGCATAAGCCCAGTTTGCCATGTTTATTAAATAGTGATGCTGATTTCCTTCCAAAAAGAAAACAATGACTCGCTTTATTGGCTTCAAAATATTAACGCTGATGCATTCTATGAGAATAAAGACCCCCTATAAGTAGCTTCAGTACCCTTAATATAGCTTCAAATTTTTAATTCTAATGAAATTGTTAAAAATACTTGGAATCGTTGGATTCAGAGCAATTACAGAATATCCTTTCTGATAGACTTCAAACTTTTAGTGTTAATGAGATTTACTAAAAGAAAGCCAAGCTTTCCCTTTGAGTTATGTTAGGTGTGTTTGGGCTTTACCAACATCTAAGAGAACGTTAACACTCACCTAGGTGTACACACTCACCTAGGTGTACAAAAAAGCTGCCAAATATTGCTTAGACCATTTTCAATGGTGTCACTTGATTTTTAAACAAACTCAAATAGCAATTATCGTCAGTGTCACTTAAATTTGCTTCCTAAGGGTAACCTGATAACTAACTGACTATCCGAATTTAATTTTCTCGGTGGTAAAGAAACTTATTGGACAAACAACAGCATAGCACGAATTGCAGAATATTCGATCACATACAACCTTTTTCAAAAATCTTCGGCGTGATTTGCAGTCATGGTGAGGTTTAAATTCTATGCTTGACTGACTTGATTTTTCTTGGCAGCAACTTGTCTCGTCCACTAAATGCCCAAAAAATATGTTGATCATTTCCCAAATTTGATTTTCGATAAGTTTATAGTTAAGGTGTATAATTTTAATCTATTAAACAACATTTATAGTCTCTTCACACACTCATCTTAGGAGACAAGAATAACCACCTGGTTATTAAGAGAGAGAGGGATCCATAGGAACTTCATTTTTCTTAACAGTATAAGTGAGGTATTGAATTACAGCTGCCGCATTGCGCATCCTAGTTGGTACGTAAGGTAATTTAGGAATGTAAGTATATTATTTTTCTTATTAAACCTGCAATAGAGATAATGGTAGAATTGTCGAAAAATGTTAGGCAATACGACACAGATGAGACTAATGAGACATTTTATTCTGTTAACTTTTCGCTGTCCAGAAGCTTTGCTACAATAAAATGTCTCATTATTTTTGTCTGTGTTCTTTTACTTTTCCAGCAGTGTCAGGATGGTTTGCGTCTAAGTAACGCTAGTCATTAGTCGCTAAGAATATTGAAGTAACTCTGAATTTGTCAGTAACTCCTTCGTACTACTAACTTCCTACAAAGAACGGGCCAAACTGTCACATCTGTGAAAACAGTGAGGAGCACGGCCTTTTTGGACAGACTACAAATTATCTATTAAGATATAATTTGATCGATACGGCATACTTCACCATTAGCTGCCCACAAGGCAGAATAGATAACTATAATCGGAGATTTGCACATTTTTCGTAGATCCTGCAAAATTTACGTTTAAGTCATGTCCAGAAACAGGCTCCACTAACATAACTCTGTCTCCTGGTCTGAATAAGTATCGGTAACTTTATCAAACTTTTCTTCCATTTTTTACTCATCGCTTTCTTCTTTCTTTAACGATTTGCCATATCTTCTAGAGACTTAATTTAATGTCATCGACTTACGTACATTGAGTAGTACCATCAGGTCAACCCTCTCTTATTGCTGATAACAGACGAACCTCCTCCCTCACTGAGTTACCTCGCATCAGGTAAAGAGAAATAAACCCAAAAGCTCCTTCATGGTTTTTCTGATAACTAAAAACAGCAGTGAAAATTTCCCTTATTTAAATGTGATGAAAATTCGAATAATAAGTTCTCATGATGATTTTCGGTATTTGTTGGACGTTGTGTTGCCCTCCGTGACTGAGGACGTTATACTGATATGATACTCAGCTTCATTCCATAATGAACTAAAACTTCCCTATAGGTTTCTCCCTTAAAATTGGAACTTTGGTCAGATCGGAAAGGCCGGTACAAACCTACCGGGCCAACAATATTACACAAATTTCAGGGTAAGTTTGTGGTACTGATTACGAATGTCATCGGTTTTACTTGATTGGGTCTAGTTTTTAAAAAATATGATATCTCACTGAAAAACATAAAAGATGTGAAAAATATATTGATCAGGGAGGATAACTTACAAATCGCAGTGAAATTATTTTTTAGATCATACAAAAGTCAAATCATGTAATACACATTAACACTTCATTCTATATAATAACAGATTACATACTAAGATAATTCAGATATCACTAATTACTCCATATGAAAACGTTATATGTATGATTTTCTTCTATATTGGTCATCAGAACAGTCTTGTTGAGTGAGCAATTGTGTAATATGGCACATTTCAAGCTTCTAATGGAGCAGTCTATAAACAGCCGCCAATCTCTTGGTCGATATTCAAGTCCAATTCGAGGAAGTCCAGAGATATTATTGTAGTATAAAATTTCTTCGTCTTGGCTGAAGGAAGGAGCTCAACCTCTCTTGGCCGATAAGCTGTTATTTTAACTTCTTTTAGTAGACACTTCTTTTTTTATAGTCTAGATGATGAAAGTTCATATACTTGCTTTGACAAACTAAAATGGTCTCATATTAGATCACTGAGTTGTTCCTGGGAGAATCACTGTGGGCGATGAAATGCTTCTTTCATGACTCAAGAAATCGTAATGACACGATTGCAAATAAAGCATACCCCCGGCCGGGATTGAACCCGCGGTCATAGAGTCTCTTTCATATTCATTTCCACTGCTGTCACCTGTGTTACATCCTAAACCCTGAGTTTCTTCAACATCTGACAATGGAAGGTCAGGTAGTGTTGTAAACACTGGTTATGGAAACGTCTTCACTGTGTGGCACGGGTCTCCTTGCTGACTTTAAACCAGGATATTCCTACTTGACTTTATTGTATCTATTGAAACCTCTGACATTCACCATACAGACATAACAATCGTCGTGGTGGTTTTTCGGCTCTCTCCACACCGTAGGCACATAGAAATTTAAACTTTTCCTTTGCTTATTTCTTCACTGTCGTAAGCATTCAACACAGGTCTTGCACACAATATGGGAAGCCCAGGACTTGTCCTGTTCTCCAAGCGCCACTCCAAAATAAGCAAGATAAGCTTATTTTTACCAAATCTATAATGTTTTTTCTTTGTTTCTGCAGAGTATTTGCCACAGATGTAGCAAAATGCATTGGTTTGTTTAAGCAGGATCTTCGTGAAAAACTAATTTTTATCTGGAAAAAAAAAATAAAATAAAGGTTACAATATTGTCACGAACTAGATGTTGATACAACTCATTTCGTTAAATATTAAATAATTAAAAAAAATTAATATTTGTTAAAACTATTTGTATATACAAATTGTCACTACATATACATATACACATGTTATGGCTACGTTCCCTGTTAATTGAGGGTAGGTATGCAATATCTTACAAACTAGAGCCAATTTAAAAAACATACTGCCATTTTTCGAAATCAGCAACCCCAAAATACCCTAAATATCTTCAAATATCTTCGGTAATGACATTTATTTTGTTGTTATTGACCAGTGTAATCTAACCATAGTATTCAATATTGCTTTGGTGCCTCTAGTTCTCATAAGTAGTATCTCGGGGTATCTCTTGACATTGCACATCACAGTAAATATGTGCTTATTTCCTGCTCTGCCCTTGACTTAGTTGACGATTCTATACAGTCCACTATCAAATCAGGAAATAGTTTCTCAGAATCCGAATTAGGGGATAACTGTGTTAGTTTTACGAAATTCTTCGCTTTAACCTACGCTAGTCCTCTACCTACTACTTCTATTCTTCCTAGGACAGAGGAAGAAAACGTCAGTCTACCTGACATCTCTAGAGGTATAGAGGTTCGTTTAGAAAATTCAGTGACTCTACAATCACTAGACGATTTTCTTAGTAACCTTGGGATTGATAAAGCTGGTGATATTAAAAACATGATTTTGCATTTCCCTGAATTGTTCGGTGATGTTCCTAAACGTTGTACTCTGGGTGTACATGACGTTGATGTACAGGGAGCATCACCCATTAAGCAATCACCATATAGGATGAGTCCAACAAAGCATAAAGCATTGAGAGAAGAGGTTGATTTTCTGTTATCTCACGGACTTATTGAGCGCAGTAAAAGTCCATGGGCATCTCCCTGTATTTTAGTGCCTAAACCTGACGGTAGTTTCAAGATGTGCACTGATTACAGGAAAGTGAACTCTGTCACCTTGCCTGATGGTTATCCTCTACCTCGCATTGACGACCTTATTGACCGTGTCAGGAGCCCAGTTTGTAAGCCGTTTAGATCTCTTACGAGGCTATTATCAAGTCCCGCTTACTGAACGTGCTCAAGAAATATCTGCTTTTACTGTTCAAGATGGATTGTTTAACTACTTCGTCACCCCCTTCGGCCTATGTAACGCGGCTTCTTCATTCCAACGTATAATGAACGAGTTGACCCACAATTTAGGAGTAGAAGCCTACCTTGACGACTTAGTGGTGTACAGTGACGAGTGGGAACAGCACTTGACGCGTCTCAGAGCATTGTTTGAGAAACTGGCGCACTACAACTTCACTGTTAACTTAGCTAAATGTAGTTTTGGTCAAGCCAAGATTACCTATCTAGGCTTTTGTATCGGCCTAGGTGAGGTTGCTCCTATTGAGGCTAAGGTTCGTGCAATTTCTGAATTTCCAGTGCCACGGGATAGGAAGGGAGTACAGAGATTCCTGGGTATGGCAGGATATTATCGCAGGTTCTGTCCAAACTTTTCTCAGATTGCAGCTCCTCTTACTGAGCTTACTAGTAGCAAAGTTCAGTTCAACTGGACTAGAGATTTTTCAGACTCGTTCAAAAGGTTGAAGCGCTTGCTATCCTCTGCTCCTGTGTTGAAAAGTCCTAATTTCAATCTTCCCTTCTTTTTACATATAGATGCGAGTGGCTATGCAGTGGGTGCTGTGCTGCTCCAACAGTCAACATCCACTGACATTCTCCATCCTATATGTTACTATTCATCTAAACTTAAACGACACCAGAAAAATTATGCCACTATTGAGAAAGAGGCTCTAGCTCTTGTGGTGTCCTTGGAACATTTTGACGTGTATTCAGACTACAATCCACTCACTTACATTAACACTATGAAAATTAAAAATGCTAGGATCATGAGGTTGGCCCTCAGAATCCAACCTTATTCTATTAGTATAAAACACATAAGTGGTCATTGTAATGTAATTGCTGACGCTCTGTCACGTCCTTAATAATTATCAGTTACTTTAAATTAACGTAATTTTATGCTCAAATACCTTTTGTTACTTGCTATGTCAAATTCAGTAAAGTAACTTAATCCCTCCAGCCCATATTAACTATGTATACTCATGTCATGTCTAATTATTATATTTATATATTCACAGTATTGTTGTGTGTAAAGAGACATAAGCTGAGTGTTGAGTGGGTAGTGTGGTGTGGGAGATGTTACTGCTTGACGCAAAACTGTCCTGCTGCAGACCCCTTCCCCTTCACTACACACCTTAAGCTGTTTCATACTCAGATGTCCATACTACATAGCATTCCACAACCACTACTTAAGAGAATGCAGTCTCCTCTACTATGATCGAGCCTCAAAGTGCCCTGCTCATCTACGCTATCCTGTCTCTACACTGATGTACATAACCACGAGTATGCAGAGATACGATACTGTGTACTGCCCTAGTACTAGGGGCATATCCTAGTGACGGACGCTGTGAAATTGTAGAAGTGCTTGGCACGAGAGTGACTCTGATTAATATTTATATTAAATTGTATTGATATGAGTAATCAGTAATAATGTGAAAGACATTAATGCAACTCCTAGTGCGACCATCTGTCGTGTTGGGGGGGGTGTTGCAACCCCTGAATGGGTTGCAATGATTATTATGTATATATATAATGTACATTATCTTTTCATATAATTTTATATTGCTTATATTTGCGATAATAGCTAAATCGTAAATGTATTGCTTTATATTGTTATTTGACGTAGTTATGTTGTTAGGTAGGATGTTACATATTATGTGCTCAGTTCAAGTCTTGATTGTCTAACTACTGTAATTATCGCTCCTTGCTCGTTACTCTGCCGGCTTCTGAGCTGCAGTTGTCCACGGAGCTATCACGTGATCGAGGGGGGGGGGTGTCCTCACCTCGCCTGAAGTATTCAGTCTGCTCTAGACTCTCTTGGTGGTTGGACAGATTGTCTGTCTCATTATTCTTGTTAGTTCTGTAGAACTCTGTTCACAGAACCTTGTATAGACTTAGTGATTTTCGACGTTGTACTGAGGTTGTGTGTCTCATAGACACTCTGAGTAACTCAGGTCCTGAACTATAGCTTATGAATTTGGTAAACGTCTTGATTGTGGTGATCTTAGATATTGGAGATATAACAGGTTGAAACAAGTAACTTCCTCTCGTTAAGTTAAATGAAGTAAAAGTGGGGTGTGATGTCGCTGATCGCCAAGTAAACGCAGGATGGAGTGTGATGTCATGGGAGGTATCCCTATCTGTGCTGGTATGTGTTGGTGGTAGTGAGAGGAGTGTATTAGATATTGTATAGAGTTGGTGATTGTGATTTTTTTGTGTGAATGTTTATAAAAATGAGTGTTTTCTGCGATCTTAGCGGTTTTGAGGTGAGTGGGATCTCCTTGGTTATAGTGATTTGAGGGGATTTCTATAAAATGGGTGTTAGTTGGTGGTGTTGATCTTAGTTTCTGGTGATTTTTAGTGTTTGGGCAGTAATCGGTGCTGTTTTGGTAGTATTCAGTGGTGTTTTGGGAGTATTCAAAGGAGTTTGATGATGTTTTTGGTGTGGTGTGTGTGGGTGTGTTTGTGTTAGTTTTGGTAAAATGTCTCATGTCATAAGTGTATGAGTTAGTTTTTGTGATAATGTTGTAAAGTCTGGAGACTGAGGGAGTAGTATGGTGGATGAGTTGTAATTTCAGTTAATGAAATGTGTAAGTGTAGATAAATTAGAGATGATGAATCTTATTTGGGAGTATTCAAAATGATATTTTGGAAGTGCTTCAGTGTTGTTTGGAAATGTTCAATGGTGTTTATGTGAGTATTCAAATGATTTATGAGAGTGTTCGAAGTAATCTTGGGGTTGTTCTGTAGTGAGATGATAAAGGTTGTGGATGAGTGAATATTTCTTAAGAGATATTGAACAAAGGTGGTCTCAAATGATGTATGAGAGTGTTTTGAAGGTGTTCAAAGTAAAGTTATGGTGTGTGTGTGTGTGTGTGTGTGTGTGTGTGTGTGTGTGTTTGTTTGTTTGTGTGTGTGTGTGTGTGTGTGTGTGTGTGTGTGTGTGTGTGTGTGTGTGTGTTTGTGTGTGTGTGTTAGGTGGTCATAGAGTTTTGTGAATATCTTGGATACAGTGATTTTAGTGGATTTGAGATGGTTGATGAGATGCATTTGTAGATGTGAAATGTGATTTTTGTGTTTGTTTTGAAGAGGTGTGTTGGGAGATGGGTGAGTGGATGTGAAGAAATGCGGGTGAGATGGAGAGGGGTATGGGGAGGGTTGTATTAGAAATTTAATGAAATATGGGGAGATTTTACTGAAAATAAAGGTAATGTGTGAATATTTTAAAAGAAATTATAGAATTGAAAAGTTATGATATATTGGAAAAGAATGGAGGGTGTAGAAACATGTCGCAGTAGTTGGGTAGTGAGATGATTAGTTGTTGTGAGTATATTATCAATTTTTATGGATACAAGGAGATGAGTTTGGAGAGGATTTTATTAGAATTTTAATAATGTAGGGAGGAATGTGTATTACATTTTAAGATTCAATTAAAAGAAGGGGAAAAATTTGTATCGAAAGAGGAAAAATTGTGAATAAATTGGTAAGTGTTGTGGGTTGTGGGTGTTGTGGGTTGTTATTGTGACTTTTTCTGATGAAATTAGTTAAAACGAGAAAAAAATGTGGGTTGTGGATGTTGTGGGGTGTTGTGGGTTGTGGGTGTTGTGGGGATGTTGTGTGTTGTGGGTGTTGTTGTCGAACTAGAGATATCGAAAAGATGTTATAAGTGGGTTGTTGTTGTGACTTTTTCTGATGAAATTAGTTAAAACGAGAAAAAATTGTGGGTTGATGGTGATGTGGGTTGTGGGTGATGTTGTCCAACTAGAGATATCAAAAAAGTTGTTATAAGTGGGTTGTTGTTGTGGGTGTTGTTATAAGTTGTGGGTTGTTGTTGATGTGACTTTCTGATGAAATTAGTTAAAACGAGAAAAAATTGTGAGTGATGTGGGTTGTGGGTGTTGTGGGTTGTGGGTGTTTTGGGTTGTGGGTGTTGTGGGATGTGGGTGTTGTCGAACTAGAGATACCGAAAAGATGTTATAAGTTGTGAGTTGTTGTTGTAACTTTTTCTGATGAAATTAGTTAAAACGTGAAAAAAAATTGTGGGTTGTGGGATGTGGGTGTTGTGGGATGTGGGCGTTGTGGATTGTGGGCGTTGTTGTCGAACTAATGATACCGAAAAGTGGTTATAAGTTGTGGGTGGTGTATTTGGGAGTACTCAAATGGTGTTCTGAGGTTATTCAAAGGTGTGATTATAAGTTGTGGGTTGTTGTTGATGTGACTTTCGATGAAATTAGTTAAAACGAGAAAAAAATTGTGGGGTGTGGGTGATGTGGGTTGTGTGTGTTGTGGGGTGTGGGTGATGTGGGTTGTGGGTGTTGTGGGGTGTGGGTGATGTGGGTTGTGGGTGTTGTGGGATGTGGGTGTTGTTGTCGAACTAGAGATACCGAAAAAGATGTTATAAGTGGGTTGTTGTTGTGACTTTTTCTGATGAAATTAGTTAAAACGAGAAAAAATTGTGGGGTGTGGGTGTTGTGGGTTGTGGGTGTTGTTTTCGAACTAGAGTTGTTGAAAAGTGATTATAAGTGTGTTGTTGTTGTGACTTTCTGATGAAATTAGTTAAAACGAGAAAAAATTGTGGGGTGTGGGTGATGTGGGTGATGTGGGTTGTGGGTGATGTGGGATGTGGGTGTTGTGGGATGTGGGTGTTGATCTTAGTTTGTGGTGATTTTGGAGGTGTTTTGAGTGTATTCAGTGGTGTTTTAGTAGTATTCAGTGGTGTATTTGGGAGTACTCAAATGGTGTTTTGAGGTTATTCAAAGGTGTTTTTGAAGGTGTTCAAATGATGTGCAAGAGTACTTATGAAGGTGTTCTGGGAGTATTCAGAGGTGATTTGGGGGTGTTCGAATGATGTTTTTGGAGTATTTAAAGGTAATTGATGGTGTTTTTTGGTGATCAAAGTAAAGTGTTTAAGTTAGTTTTTGTGATAATGTTGTGAAGTCTGGAGACTGAGGGAGGAGTTTGTGGGGATGAGTTGTAATTTAATGAAATGTGTAAGTGCAGATAAATTAGAGCTGTCAAATCTTATTTGGGAGTATTCAAAATTATATTTTGGAAGTGTTTCAGTGTTGTTTGGAAATGTTCAAAGGTATTTTTGTGAGTATTCAAATGATTTATGAGAGTGTTTTGAAGGTGTTCAAAGTAAAGTGAGGTGTGTGTGCGTATTAACTTCGTAATATGTAAAATTGTGACTAGTGAATTTATCGAAAAGTGGTTATAAGTGTTGTGGTGACTTTCTGATGAAATAGTTAAAACGAGAAAAATTGGGGGTTATGAGTGAAAATTGTGAGGTGTTGGAGTGTGAGGGTTCGGGAGGGTGGGGAGGAGGAGAGAGAGAAGGTTACTTCGTGGGGAGTGACCTGAGATGAAATAGTTAAAACGAGAAAAATGTCTAGACTTGTGTTGTATTTTGTAAAGAAATTGTGGATTGTTGGTTGGAGTGTGAGGGTTCGGGAGGGTGGGGAGGAGGAGAGAGAGAAGGTTACTTCGTGGGGAGTGACCTGAGATGAAATAGTTAAAACGAGAAAAATGTCTAGACTTGTGTTGTATTTTGTAAAGAAATTGTGGATTGTTGTGGGTATTAACGAAAAAATGTGAAATTATTTGGATTATCCTGGGTTAAGAGTGAAAATGCTTTCCCTATGTTGTATATGAAATGTGTAATACTGAGATTGGGGAAGTCGACAAGATTCAGCCTGTGTGTGTGGGGTCATCGCGTGACGTCACTGACATAGGGGGAAGTCGATAAGATTCAGCCTGTATGTGTGAGGTCATCACGTGACGTCACTGACCGCCGAGTAAACACAGGTGGGGTGACGTCACGCTTGTTTAGACCTGCAGTAAGAGAAAGTACCATGCCCGATAGGAGGAGTTCATTTGAATGCTTACCCTGAGAGGGGGGAATCCAAAAACTTGATCCGAGGAGATGGAGGAGAAATACTTGATCCAAGGAGATGGAGTCTTTGATTTCGAGAAAAAAATGATCCGAGGAATTGGAGACTTTGTATTATCGAGAAAAAACTTGATCCAAGGAGATGGAGACTTTGATTTCGAGAAAAAAATTTGATCCAAGGAGATGGAGTCTTTGATTTCGAGAAAAAATTGATCCGAGGAATTGGAGACTTTGTATTATCGAGAAAAACTTGATCCAAGGAGATGGAGACTTTGATTTCGAGAAAAATTTGATCCGAGGAGATGGGGACTTTGTATTATCGAGAAAAAAAAATTTGGGGTGGGGGTGAAAGTGGGAGGGGCAATCCAAAAAACTTGATTCGAGGAAGTGGAGAGCACAATAAAATGAAATTCAAAAAAAATCGAAAAAAATCGGAAAAAAATTCGGGGAGCGGGGGCGATCCGGACGACGCTGCAGAAGGCGCAGCAGAAGGCGCGGGCGGGCGCGAGGGCGCGGCGGGGGTCGGCGCTAGGGCAGGGGCGGGTGGGTCAGCACTAGGGCGGAGGCAGGTGGGGGGCACAGGGGCGCGGGCGGGCGCGAGGGCGGGGGGGCGCGGGTGGGGGTCGTGGGTGGGGGGTTGAGGGTGAGGTGGTCTCGAGGGGGAGGTGGTCTCGAGGGCGAGGTTAAGGTCATTAGCATATAGGTGTGAAAAAGGTCATTAGCATATAGGTGTGAAAGGGAGCCACTCAGAGGAAGCCATACTGTGGGAGCCATACTGTGGGAGCCATACAGAAGAAACCAGCACTACTTATATATATATATATATATATATATATATATATATATATATATATATATATATATATATATATATATATATATATATATATATATATATATATGTTCCAAGGTTCGTAGGTTCGAGTCTCCTTCAGCCAGATATCAGTGTTTGTGTATATTTTGCCTGCTCTTGCGAATTCCTTGCATATATATATATATATATATATATATATATATATATATATATATATATATATATATATATATATATATATATATATATATATATATATATATATATATATATATATTTAACAAGTCGGCCGTCTCTCACCGAGGCAGGGTGGCCCAAAAAGAAAGAAAATCCCCCCCAAAAAATACTTTCATCATCATTCAACACTTTCACCACACTCACACATAATCACTGTTTTTGCAGAGGTGCTCAGAACACAACAGTTTAGAAGCATATACATATAAAGATACACAACATATCCCTCCAAACTGCCAATATCCGGAACCTCTCCTTTAGAGTGCAGGCATTGTACTTCCCATTTCCAGGACTCAAGTCCGGCTATATAAAGATAACCGGTTTTCCTGAATCCCTTCACTAAATATTACCCTGCTCACACTCCAACAGATCGTCAGGTCCCAAATACCATTCGTCTCCATTCACTCCTATCGAATACGCTCATTCACGCCTGCTGGAAGTCCAAGCCCCACGCCCACAAAACCTCCCTTACCCCTTCATTCCAACCTTTTCGAGGACGACCTCTACCCCGCCTTCCTTCCCCTACAGATTTAAATGCTCTCCATGTCATTCTACTTTGATCCATTCTCTCTAAATGACCAAACCACCTCAACAACCCCTCTTCAGCCCTCTGACTAATACTTTTAATAACTCCACACCTTCTCCTAATTTCCACACTCTGAATTTTCTGCCTAACATTTACACCACACATTGCCCTTAGACAGGACATCTCCACTGCCTTCAACCGCCTCCTCGCTGATGCATTCACAACCCAAGCTTCACACCCATATAAGAGTGTTGGTACTACTATACTTTCATACATTCACTTCATTGCCTCCATAGATAACGTTTTTTGTCTCCACATATACGTCGATGCACCACTCACCTTTTTTCTCTCATCAATTCTATGATTAACCTCTTCCTTCATAAATCCATCCGCTGACACGTCAACTCCCAATTATCTGAAAACATTCACTTCTTCCATACTCCTCCTCCCCAATTTGATATCCATTTTTTCTTTATCTAAATCATTTGATACCCTCATCACTTTACTCTTTTCTATATTCACTTTTAAATTTCTACCTTTGCACACACTCCCAAAATCGTCCACTAACCTTTGCAATTTTCCTTTAGAATCTCCCATAAGCACAGTATCATCAGCAAAAAGCAAGTGGGTCAATTCCCATTATGTATTTGATTCCCCATAATTTAATCCCACCCCTCTCCCGAACACCCTAGCATTTACTTCTTTTACAACCCCATCTATAAATATATTAAACAACCATGGTGACATTACACATCCCTGTCTAAGACCTACTTTTACCGGGAAGTAGACTACCTCTCTTCTACACACCCTAACCTGAGCCTCACTATCCTCATAAAAACTCTTTACAGCATTTAGTAACTTACCACCTATTCCATATACTTGCAACATCTGCCACATTGCTCCCCTATCCACTCTATCATATGCCTTTTCTAAATCCATAAATGCAATAAAATCTTCCCTACCTTTATCTAAATACTGTTCATATACATGTTTCAATGTAAACACTTGATCTACACATCCCCTACCCACTCTGAAACCTCCTTGCTCATCCGCAATCCTACATTCTGTCTTACCTCTAATTCTCTCAATTATAACCCTACCGTACACTTTTCCTGGTATACTCAGTAAACTTATTCCTATATAATTTTTACAATCTCTTTTGTTCACCTTCCCTTTATATAAAGGGACTATACATGCTCTCTGCCAATCCCTAGGTACCTTACCCTCTTTCATACATTTATTGAACAAAAATGCCAACCACTCCAACACTATATCCCCCCAGCTTTTGACATTTCTGTCATGATCCCTTCAGTTCCAGCTGCTTTATCCCCTTTCATTCTACGTAATGCCTCACGCACCTCCCCCACACTCACATCCTGTTCTTCTTCACTCCTAAAAGATGGTATACCTCCCTGGCCAGTTCATGAAATTACCACTTCCCTTTCTTCGTCGACATTTAAAAGTTCCTCAAAATATTCTCGCCATCTACCCAAAACCTCCTTCTCTCCATCTACTAACTCCCCTACTCTCTTTTTAACTGACAAATCCATTCGTTCTCTAGGCTTTCTTAAATTGTTTAACTCACTCCAAAGTTTGTTCTTATTTTCATTAAAATTTCTTGACAGTGCCTCTCCCACTCTATCATCTGCTCTTCTTTTGCACTCTCTCACCACTCTTTTTACCTTTCTTTTACTCTCCATATAATCTACTCTTCTTATAACACTTCAGCTTTGTAAAACCCTCTCATAAGCTAACTTTTTCTCTTTTATCACACCCTTTACTTCATCATTCCAACAATCACTCCTCTTTCCTCCTGCACCCACCCTCCTATATTCACAAACTTCTGCCCCACATTCTAATACTGCATTTTTAAAACTATTCCAACCCTCTTCAAACCCCCCCCCCTCCCCACTGCTCATACTTGCACCAGCCCACCTTTCTGTCAATAGTTGCTTATATCTCACCCGAACTTCCTCCTCCCTTAGTTTATACACTTTCACCTCCCTCTTGCTTGTTGCCATTTTCCTCTTTTCCCATCTACCTCTTACTCTAACTGTAGCAACAACTAAATAATGATCCGATATATCAGTTGCCCCTCTATAAACGTGTACATCCTGGAGCCTACCCATCAACCTTTTATCCACCAATACATAATCTAACAAACTACTTTCATTACATGCTATATCATACCTTGTATATTTATTTATCCTCTTCTTCATAAAATATGTATTACTTATTACCAAACCTCTTTCTACACATAGCTCAATTAAAGGCTCTCCATTTTCATTTACCTCTGGCACCCCAAATTTACTTACTACTCCCTCCACAACATTTTTGCCCACTTTTAACATTGAAATCCCCAACTACCATTGCTCCCCACGCATTCACTCAACATTTCCCAAAATCTATCTCTCTCCTCTACACTTCTCTCTTCTCCAGGTTCATATACGCTTACTGTAACCAACTTTTCACATCCAACCTTTATTTTTCTCCACATAATCCTTGAAATAATACATTTATAGTCCCTCTTTTCCTGCCATAACTTATTCTTCAACATTATTGCTACTCCTTCTTTAGCTCTAACTCTATTTGAAACCCCTGACCTAATCCCATTTATTCCTCTCCACTGAAACTTTCCCACCCACTTCAGCTTTGTTTCATTTAAAGCCAGGACATCCAGCATCTTCTCATTCATAACATCCACAATCATCTCTTCCTTATCATTCACACAAAATCCATGCACATTCAGACTTCCCACTTTGACAATTTTCTTTTTATTCTTTTTAGTAATTATTACAGGAAAAGGGGTTACTAGCCCATTGTTCCCGGCATTTTAGTTGAGTTTTACAACACGCATGGCTTACGGAGGAAAGATTCGTATCCACTTCCCCATGGATATAAAAGGAAAAGTAATAAGACCAAGACCTATTAAGATAAAATCAAAGAAAACTCAGGTGAGTGTGTATAAATAAACATGAACATGTATGTGTAGTGTGACCTAAGTGTAAGTAGAAGTAGCAAGACGTACCTGTAACCTGTAATATTGCGTATTTATGAGACAGAAAAAAAGACACCAGCAATCCTACAATCATGTAAAACAATTACAGGCTTTCGTTTTACACTCACTTGGCAGGACGGTAGTACCCCCTGGGTGGTTGCTGTCTACCAACCTACTAATATATATATATATATATATATATATATATATATATATATATATATATATATATATATATATATATATATATATATATATATATATATATATATATATATATATATATATATTATATTATATTAAATGGCGTCGCTTCCGCATGATCAACAATTAAATTGGAAGCAGGTACTATACCAGCGTGTGTCGTAGTCACGCCACTCCTTGCAAGAGACCATATTTCACATACACACACACACACTCACTCTCGTCACAGGAGACTAGAATGTATCTTGAGAACCATTTCAACCTCGTGGACATTTAACATCAACACGAATATTTCTTGAAAAAGAATCAACGATAAGCTTTGCTTTACCATTTATGTACTCAAAGGTATGGAAGTAGTCTTTAACAGTTAAAGACAATCTGGCATGTAGTCTTGTTGTCAGAATAGGATTGGTTAAGTCTGTTAAGTTCTGTTCCTGGATATGAAACTGAACTGTTGAGAGTACTGAAACAAACAGGTGTGAGAAAGCTTTTATTTTGACAACAGTTCACTTTTTGTATATTTGATATATTGACATAATAAAGCTTACTCTGCACCTTTTTCTTTTCTGTATTAAAATTACTTTTGTTATGATAAACTTTATAAATAATAGGCAATGTTAGTCTAGGGGATTTTGATAGAGAATCATACTCCAGTTATATCGTATTAAAGAGTCATTTCTCATGATATAATTTAACTTGACTCACGAAATCGTAATGACACGATTGCAAACAAACCATACCTAGTTGTACGAATCATCTTGTGGCTAGTTGGTCCAGTGGCTAAAGCGACGGTCTGGAGTTTTGAGACTCTGATCGCGGGTTCTATCTCTGCCCGTGGTATAGTTTGATATAATTTAATCTTGTATACAGATTAATAAGGAGATTGAAAAACTTTGTAAAATATGTTTTTAACGTAGATAACGTTATTGACTTAAGTTATTTTAATTTTACCATTTTCTCAGTTATTATATATAAACACAGACTTTATACACAACTTATAAATTACCATGACCTTCATTCTAGCTGAATGGGCCTTTATATAAATATGATCAATAAATTTACAGCGTCTCTATTTTCCGAGACGATTAGTGTGTTGACTAGAATAATTGAAGTCTCTTAACAGATGAGAACTTCTATACAATGAAAGATTCACAAGATCTCACAAAAACTCTAGACCAATAGCTTCTCAGTGTAAGTTAAAATGAGTAAGCAATGAAGACTTTCTCTATACCCAGAGAGGTGCTGTACTGACTACTCTACTCCACTCACCTCTGACGCAAGCTCGCATTAGGGGAGTAGTAACCAGAGGTGAGGTCTTACAAACATTAAATGGTTGATACCACTGGTCAATGATCCATCCAATATAATATATATATATATATATATATATATATATATATATATATATATATATATATATATATATATATATATATATATATATATATATATATATATATATATATATATATATATATGTCGTGCCGAATATGTAAAACTGGTCAATTAGCAAGAACTCATTTAAAATTAAGTCCTTTCTGAAATTTTCTCTTATACGTTTAAAGATATATTTTTTTTCATTAATGTTAATGTAAAAAATTTTAATTTTGCATCAAAAGAATCTTAGAAAACTTACCTAACCTTATTATAACTAGAGCAATTTATTTTAGCCTAACCTAACTAAATATATTTTAAATACGTTTACAATAATTTAATACTAAACAAACACAATAAAATATATTTTTTCGTTAGGTTCAGAATGATTTTGGCGAAATTATTGCATACACAAATTTTCACTTGTCCTATATGGCAAGATGAGCGTTGCTATTTAAGCCAAGATCGCAAGTTCTGCCTATTCGGCACGACATATATATATGTAGGACAAGCCACGGAAGGAGGGGGGTGGAAATATTTACCTCAAGTACTTTCACACTTCCTATAGTTATATGTTGATAAATCTCTACAGAAGAATGTCTGCATGCTATAACGCTTGTAGCTGTTAATGTACCATACAGCGACAAGCACACTAGATAACGAGATAACCTAAGGAAGGTTAAAGGGTATTAGTAGAATTTAGATCATAGAAATATTATCGAACAGGCACAGAAGTCCCCATGTATGGCATATTAACAGCCACTGAGAAAATAGTAGACAATATGTAGGAAGAGATACTTCTGAGTACATGGGTAGAACATTCCAGTTCCTCAGAGCAGGACATTTAAACGGACAAAGAGCACACTGTATTCTTTTCTTTCATTAATTGCAAAGATCACACAGAATAATAGCTATCCATGTCTACAGTATCTAACGAGAAACTTATTATCTCAAAACACATGATTTGTTATAAACGATTAGAAAAAGCTTAGGGGTGACTTTTTATATCTTATAGTTTCCTACCTGACATCTCAAAAACCCTCCTACCACATATGGGTAGTGGGGGGATGATGGTAAGGTGGGGTTGGCACCGACCACTGACCCAGTCTAAGAGTAACCGTGGTCGGTGACACCTACGCTACTCTGAGACCTCTTTCCCTGCTTTGGTTGCTCCCTTGCAACATTGCACAGCTCCTGATGACGCACTGAGAAGTGTGAAAGTACTTGAGCTAAAGATTCCCCCTCCCCCCGTGACTTGTTCTGCAAAGTTAAGATCGCCCGTCAGCGATTTTCATATATATATATATATATATATATATATATATATATATATATATATATATATATATATATATATATATATATATATATATATATATATATATATATATATATATATCGTGCCGAATATGTAAAACTGGTCAATTAGCAAGAACTCATTTAAAATTAAGTCCTTTCTAAAATTTTCTCTTATACGTTTAAAGATATATTTGTTTCATTAATGTTGATGCAAAAATTTATAATTTTGCACCAAAAGGAACTTAGAAAACTTACCTAACCTTATTATAACAAGCGCAATTTATTTTAGCCTAACCCAACTAAATATATTTTAGATCTGTATACAATAATTTAATACTAAACAAACACAGTGAAATATATTTTTTTCGTTAGGTTCAGAATGATTTTGGCGAAATAATTGCATACACAAATTTTCACTTGTCCTATATGGCAAGCCTCCTGCTTGAAAGCTGGCTGCCTTGGATCAACGTCTAGCTCACGCTAGACGCCAAGTGTAGCTAGGTTGGTATAGCACTGCGTACCTTGTTCCAAGGTTCGTAGGTTCGAGTGTCCTTCAGCCAGAGATCAGTATATATATGTCGTGCCGAATAGGCAGAACTTGCGATCTTGGCTTAAATAGCAACTATTTAAGCCAAGATCGCAAGTTCTGCCTATTCGGCACGACATATATATACTGATCTCTGGCTGAAGGACACTCGAACCTACAAACCTTGGAACAAGGTACGCAGTGCTATACCAACCTAGCTACACTTGGCGTCTAGCGTGAGCTAGACGTTGATCCAAGGCAGCCAGCTTTCAAGCAGGAGGCTTACAGCTTTTCATCTCATCCCTTGCATGCATCAGCCTTGCTAGAGATTTTAACAATGCTAAGAATTCGCAAGAAGAGGCAAAATATTCACAAACACTGATCTCTGGCTGAGGGAGACTCGAACCTACGAACCTTGGAACAAAGTACCTTGTGAATATTCTGTTATTCCTTCTGCTCAAGTATTGAGAATCTGTCGGGAAAGGATTTGTCATTTAAGCTTCTATGATCTATTACAGATCTCCTTCATTAGAGCGGGAGCCTCTGCATGATGAGTGACGTACAGTCAGCTCACTTGGCTGTGCAACTCTTTGCCTATTGGAATGAGAAGCTTCAGTAACAAATCTGAGAAATCTGAGTAGTAGGTGGTGTTATTTGGTCTACTGAAGTGTCTTTCACTGCCCGTATTAGTAACGGATAATAGAACTTTTGTCCTCTAAAAAATGCACGTTTCATTACTAGTATTAGCTAAATAGAATGATCAGGCTGTTTTTCATGATATGGAAGGATGGCTCAACAATGGATCTGTTCAGCAATCCTGGTATAGATAGCCAATGTAATAAGAACCTGTTAATATGGAAAATGTTCTCTGTATTTTGTGTATACCATATCAGAGATAAATTTTTACTAGCAAGAAAAAGATGATTTATAAATGCATCGGTCGACCAACATTCACTCTCTGCTCAATCAGATGTCATAGATCGACTGATAGGGTTACACATATTTTACTGAGGACCTTCTAACATTTGGAATCGCATGTATTTGTAGTAAATAAAGATTTTATATTGCTATATTATATTATTATATTTTACTCTTCTGAATCATCTGGTTTCTTTGAAATATCCAGTTCAGAGCTTAGTGTATCTCCAGTTCATGAAGGTTTTTGATGAAATTAAGACACAAGTGCAACATCTGGGTATCTTTGTTGTAGACGTTTCGCCATCCAGTGGCTTTATCAATGCAAATTCTATGAAGCCACTGGATGGCGAAACGTCTACAATAAAGATACGCAGATGTTGCACTTGTGTCTTAATTTCATCTTGTCGGTATTGTATATTATTCTTGTACTACATGAAGGTTTTTCATGAAACCAGTTACCAGTTTCCGTTGATACACTTTCAGGACAAATATCATATTTAGTCACGGTGCAGAGTTCCGTTGCTCTGAGGGGACTATTTCAAAATTGTAACACTAAGGCAACCAGAGAAAATGATGATTTTTTTCTTTTTTAAGTTTTCAAAAGGTTATGTAGCATAGCTGACTAGAACTTCATATTATATTCTACTACACTAGATGGATAAAGTTGTTGTTCATATTTTTTCGAAAATAAATCGTCACAAATAATACTGCTAATATAAAGGTGTCCATCAATTCCATGTGTTGAGGTTTCACTCGAAAATCCAGTCGTTGTTTATTACTTTTACTGTGAACTTCAAGCCGGTTACTGACTGTTAATGAATGTGCAAGACTATTGAAAGCTAACAGAAATTTTATTGTTTATATGCAGAGTCATGCTACGTGCACAGTAGAGCTTGGATAGTAACAAGGACCCGCACACAGTGAATGATCCTGAGATGGGTTCCTCTGTTAACAATCCTTTCTCGAGCTCCCCACCTGCAACAGTATGCAAGCCATGCTTCTGCTTTAAGCCAATATTAAGCTGTATAATGATTTGACTTCATATAATGCAAGCAATAGCGAGAACTCCAACTGGAACGGTTAGCAAAATTCATCTTATTTCAGGAAGGTTGAGAGTCTCTCTCTCTCTCTGGACACGTCCATGCTTATCTTAATTAAAACAGCTTCCAGAAGCGCTGTAATTACTGGAATGTGAGGAGGCTCGTGAATCAGACTTAGAGCTTCTACTTGACTAGGTAAAGTAGACTTACTGCTCCTACTTGACTAGATAAAGTAGGTCGTGATCTCCGCTGTGTGCTTAAGTTTCCAGACAAATATGGTTACTTCGATGAATGCCATTAAATTCCCCAGCATAACTATATTTTAATGTGTGCTATTAACATTCATCACGTAACAAAACTTCTTTAATGTGTGGCATTATGTTTTCTGGCACAACTATGATTACTTTGATGTGTGTTTCTAATAACTATAATTAACCCTGACCATCCCATTACGTTTGGTATAAGTATAATTATTCTGAGGAGCACTACTGAATTTTCTACCATATAAGTATGAAACATTTGTATGTATAATTTTTATTTAACGAAATGACTATTTTTACTATGATGTGTGCTGTTAAGGTTACTAATATAGCTCTCATTACTTTTATATCTGTCATAAAATTTCTTGTATATGAATGGTATACAGTACCGACAAGTTGAAAAATTTAGACACATGTGCAACATCTGGGTATCTTTATTGTAGACGTTCCGCCATCCAGTGGCTTTATCAATACAAATTCTAGGACATCATTACAAGACAGTAGAACTATATACAAAAGATGAAGTAATCCGTCCCTCAGCCTTGAAGTTGGTGTTAAGAGCACCGTGGTCGTGAAGATTCTTGCCTATGGTCCAGAATCTTCACGACCACGGTGCTCTTAACACCAACTTCAAGGCTGAGGGACTGATTACTTCATCTTTTGTATATAGTTCTACTGTCTTGTAATGATGTCCTAGAATCTGTATTGATAAAGCCACTGGTTGGCGAAACATCTATAATAAAGATACCCAGACGTTGTACATGTGCATGAAATTTCTTGGTACAACTTTGATTAATATGATGTACATATACCATTATTGGTCCTGGCTCAACTTCGATTACTCTGAAGTCAATGTTGGATATTATGTACAATACTTCATTGATTTACACAAAATTGGATTTTAAAACTCCAAATTTCACACAACATTTCGAGCAAGCCCTACCTGGAGTCTACCTGGAGGGTGTGGCAGCGCTCAAGGGATGTATCAGGTAGCCGGCGCGCGGAGCAAAAAAAAATCGAAAAAATATTAAAATTGAGTTATTGTTACCAAAAAATAGCTGAACTTTCTGGCTACACTCTAGTATAATTATTATCCTTTTCCGCTGTATTGTGTGATTAGAGTTTGTAGTATACTCAGTTCCAGCTATTATTTCCTACAGTTTTCCATAATGGGGTAGTTGGAATTTGTCCTCATTGAACATCGTATTGTTTTCCGTTGACCATTGGAAAACTTGGTTTATATCTGCTTGGAGACTTACCGTGCCCTCAATGGATGGCAGTCTCATGCAGATTCTAGTATCGTCTGCAAAGGATGCCACGATTTACATCTCTGTCTATGTCCGATGTAAGGATGAGGAACAGGATGGGAGTCCAGTATTGTGCCTTGTGGTTCAGAGCTTTTCACTATGGCAGCCTCCGACTCTACTCTGTTTACCACCACCCTTTGTTTTCGATTGGTTAGAAAGGTGAAGATCCATCTGCCCACTTCGCCAGTTAGCACCCACTGTGTGCGCTATTACACCATGATCGCACTTGTCAGAAGCTTTTGCAGAATCTGTGTATACGACATCTGCATTCTGTTTGTCTCTCAGTGCATCCAAGACCATACCATAGTGGTCCAGTAGTTGCGAGAGGCAGGATCTACCTGCTCTGAACCCATGTTGCCCTAGATTGTGCAACTGATAGGAATCCAGGTAATTTGCAATCATGCATCTTTGTACTTTTTCAAAGATTTTCATGATTTGGGATGTTAGAGCTATTGGTCTGTAGTTCTTAGCTATTGCTTTACTGCCACCTGTATGGAGTGGGGCTATATCCATTGAAACAGATTTTTCCAATTTAGGTATATTTCCCGATCCCGACACAAAGGCAATCAAGTGCATGATTTCGTTCTAAAATCATATGTTAACAGGTAAATTAATTAATAATTGAGTCTGAATTTATACATAAAGGTTGTAAATATAATATCTTAAAAATAATCCACAAAGTGAGTTTATTGGTGTTGGATCATGTAATTGTGGGGACACGTACACTATCATGTTATGACAACACCAAGATAAATAAGGAAAAGGTAACAAGTTACAACACTTGGTAAACAATTTATGAAAATAAAACAAAATTCATTTAAAACAAAGACGGAATGAATGCTGTTTTGCTATTAATATTCAAAATAATTATAAAGAGCAAGTAAAATACATAAATAAAAAGACACTAGAAATTTGATGTGATGGAAATGCGAGAATTTAAATGACAGTCAACTATAATGCTAGCCACCTTGCTAACAGCTGTGATGGTTATAATAATGAATTCTCAGACCAGTCATCTACTGGATACAGAAAAGATTTACCAGAGGTCGCCTACTTCATGTTTTTATTGAGAACTCATCCCACCAACACAGCCTGTGTTTGAGTCGAGCTATTGTACAAGCTGCAAAAGTGAATTTGTAAATTTCTGGAGACAAATGTAGGTATACGAGCTATGTTCAAGCATAATACAAGTCTATCAGGGAAGTAGCCTCGCTTTGATACCTACGAATTTTCATCACTAACGTATTCTGAATAATGGAAGGCTCGGAATGTTACTGTACTATGTAGGTTCCAAATTGTTCATTGTTTTTATAAAATTAGGGCTGCTTTTTATTCTCTGGGATAACTTGGTTTCTGAATGGTAAAGAGAGTCTGTTCTAATCAGCATCTATATTTACATACAAATGTACTTTTCTGAAAAGAAAATACGCATTGTTCTGGGATTTTATGGCAAAGACAGATAGCAAAGGAAATGGGCATTCACACCCAAGCTATCTCCTGAAAAGAACTATGTACTTTTACTTAGATTACAGACCATCGTGAATTATCCATGTGAAAAGCCTCTCTCTCTCTCTCTCTCTCTCTCTCTCTCTCTCTCTCTCTCTCCACCCTCCACTCCCTCCAGACAGTGCCGGCATGTAAAACATGGGGATAATATGCCACACCAAACTGGAAAAATTGTAAGGAATTTGCAAGAGAGATGAAACCGGGTGAAAGACATGGGCTTCAACCACCAGTACTGTGATAATACTCATTGTTACTGTGGCGTCAATCACAGAGCTGTGTGTACCAGTGATTCTACTTCTGGTTACCACAAGTTCTGCTATGACTATCATAACCCTCAACGCCTACCACTGTTGTTATTGACTCGGTTGCTTCGTTTGCCTCGTTACCATTTGATTGATCTGGTACAGTCGCTGAACTAACGTCAGCAATCTTTTGGCCTCAGAATACCCCATCTATTGAACGTACACTGTATGATATTAATACTGCGTGCGCTCAGTCGATCGAGGTTTTTCAATAAGTTTAGTGAGAGGGCGAGTGAAGCAGCAATTTAAGTTTAGTCTATTTAGGTGCCCATATACTAATTTTAATTAATAAAGTGGGATATTGGTTTGAGTGTGATACAAGATAAGATGAACATTATTGCTTATACCACATTCATATTTTCAGAGTTTGTGTATCTTACTTAAATAAACACTCGAATTTTTATTAACTTTATTGTTGACATCATAAAACAGTTATTTAAAAATTAGCGCATCATACTTAGGATTTTTGGATGTCTAAAAAGTTGTAATATTAAGTTCAAAATAAAGCTGATCTGCTCACTATCTTAACTTTACACATTATTTTCTTGCACAGTTCCTTTAATATCTTAACTTTACACATTATTTTCTTGCACAGTTCCTTTAACCTCTTTATGAGATCTTAGAGTTTCCTTATTCTTCTCAGGTTTTCAGAAAAATAAACTTATTCAAACATTTAATTACATTTTTCAAAATTCTTTGCTCCAGTGGCGTTTAACCCTTAGGAAAACTACTGCTGTTTGTGAGATATATATAAGTTCGCTAGTGTCCGTGATAAGGCAGCGAAAATAACCATTTCTGGAAACCCATTATTGTCTGCCTGGCCTTTATGTAGTACTTTAAGTTAAAGTCTAGGGACATAACCCAGTATAGTCAGTAAAAATTAATAATTTTGTACCAAAAGAACCTTAGAAAAGTTATCTAACTTTATTGTACAAATGCAGTTTCATTTAGCCTAATCAAACTTAAAATATTTTAGATAAGCTTACAATAATTTAATGATAAATAAACACAATGAAATATACTTTTTCCGTTAGGTTCAAAATGATTTTTGCGAAATAATTGCTGTGTGTGTGTGTGTGTGTACTCACCTAGTTGTACTCACCTAGTTGAGGTTGCGGGGGTCGAGTCCGAGCTCCTGGCCCCGCCTCTTCACTGATCGCTACTAGGTCACTCTCCCTGAGCCGTGAGCTTTATCATACCTCTGCTTAAAGCTATGTATGGATCCTGCCTCCACTACATCGCTTCCCAAACTATTCCACTTACTGACTACTCTGTGGCTGAAGAAACACTTCCTAACATCCCTGCGATTCATCTGTGTCTTCAGCTTCCAACTGTGTCCCCTTGTTACTGTGTCCAATCTCTGGAACATCCTGTCTTTGTCCACCTTGTCAATTCCTCTCAGTATTTTGTATGTCGTTATCATGTCCCCCCTATCTCTCCTGTCCTCCAGTGTCGTCAGGTTGATTTCCCTTAACCTCTCCTCGTAGGACATACCTCTTAGCTCTGGGACTAGTCTTGTTGCAAACCTTTGCACTTTCTCTAGTTTCTTCACGTGCTTGGCTAGGTGTGGGTTCCAAACTGGTGCCGCATACTCCAATATGGGCCTAACGTACACGGTGTACAGGGTCCTGAATGATTCCTTATTAAGATGCCGGAATGCTGTTCTGAGGTTTGCTAGGCGCCCATATGCTGCAGCAGTTATTTGGTTGATGTGCGCTTCAGGAGATGTGCCTGGTGTTATACTCCAGTGTATCAATAACAACACAGCGACTAGCCGAGGACTCGAACCCACGTCATTTTGGCCCGCCTCATGGTGAGCAAAAAAACACATGGCGCACAACCCCACAGGACCACCAAATCCTACAAGACTCAAGCGCCCAGCAGAGCTAGGTGTTTTTATCGTGATCCGAGGACATATGGATTTGGTGGTCATGTAATTTTCGCTCACCATGAGGTGGGCCAAGACGACATGGGTTCGAGTCCTCGGCTAGTCACAGTGCTGTTATTGATTATCTACCACAGGTCATTGGTTACAATAATTTATATACCGCTCGTTGAAGCTAGTACACCAAACAAAGAGTAGAATGAAATTAGCTCTGAGGCACCTGCACCACCGTATGTCCTCGGATCATGGGAAAACCCCTTACTGTGCTGGGTGAGTGATTCTTGTAGGATTTGGTGATCCTGTGAGTTAGAGCGACATGGGATTTTCGCTCACCATGAGGCAGGCCAAAATGACATGGGTTCGAGTCCTCAGCTAGTCGCAGTGATGTTATTGATTAAATGCTACTCGTCCGTGGTTACAATAATACAATATATATATATATATATATATATATATATATATATATATATATATATATATATATATATATATATATATATATATATAATGTCGTGCCGAATAGGCAGAACTTGCGATCTTGGCTTAAATAGCAATGCTTATCTTGCCATATAGGACAAGTGAAAATTTGTGTATGCAATAATTTCGCCAAAATCATTCTGAACCTAACGAAAAAAATATGCTTCACTGTGTATGTTTAGTTTTAAATTATTGTAAACAAATCTAAAATATATTTAGTTGGGTTAGGCTAAAATAAATTGCGCTTGTTATAATAAGGTTAGGTAAGTTTTCTAAGTTCCTTTTGGTGCAAAATTATAAATTTTTATATCGACATTAACGAAAAAAATATATCTTTAAACGTATAAAAAAAAATTTAGAAAGGACTTAATTTTAAATGAGTTCTTGCTAATTGACCAGTTTTACGTATTCGGCACGACATATATATATATATATATATATATATATATATATATATATATATATATATATATATATATATATATATATATATATATATATATATATATATATGTCGTGCCGAATAGGCAGAACTTGCGATCTTGGCTTAAATAGCAACGCTCATCTTGCCATATAGCACAAGTGAAAATTTGTGTATGCAATAATTTCGTCAAAATCATTCTGAACCTAACGAAAAAAATATATTTGATTGTGTTTGTTTAGTATTAAATTATTGTAAACGCATTTAAAATATTTTTAGTTGGGTTAGGTTAAAATAAATTGCTCTTGTTATAATAAGGTTAGGTAAGTTTTCTAAGATTCTTTTGGTGCAAAATTAAAATTTTTTACATGAACATTAATGAAAAAAATGTGCCTTTAAACGTATAAGAGAAAATTTCAGAAAGGACTTAATTTTAAATGAGTTCTTGCTAACTGACCAGTTTTACATATTCGGCACGACATTATATATATATATATATATATATATATATATATATATATATATATATATATATATATATATATATATATATATATATATATATATATATATATATATATATATATATATATATATATATATATATATGAAAGAATGAATGAATGCATGTATGTAATATGAATGTGTATACTTATATGTAGCATATATGTATCGATGCATGTATGTTGGTTGTGAATAAATGCAATACATACAAACATTCATTCATTACATACAAAATTACTCACATACTTTCAAAACTACATACATACATACATACATACATACATACATACATACATGGCTACATCATACTGTCACCACTTATATGCGTACGAGTGTATATGTACTGACAATACACACATACAAACATACATGCAGCATGTATGCATACATAAATTCATATATACAGTCATGCATTCATACATGTACACCTGTAAGGACCTACGTAATTACAAACGTATTATTGCATGTATGTTGGTTTGAATAATTGCAATAATACGTTTGTAATTACGTAGGTCCTTATAGGTGTAAATGTATGAATGCATGACTGTATATATGAATTTATGTATGCATACATGCTGCATGTATGTTTGTATGTGTGTATTGTCAGTACTTATACACTCGTATGCATATAAGTGGTGGCAGTATGATGTAGCCATGCATGCATGTATGTATGTATGTATGTATGTATGTAGTTTGGAAAGTATGTGAGTAATTTTGTATGTAATGAATGAATGTTTGTTTGTATGTATGTTTTGCATGTATGTATATATGTATGCATCTGTTCATTTATGTATGTATGTATGTATGTATGTATTTTTGTTTGTTTGTATGTATGTATGTATGTATTTATGTATGTATGTATGTATGTATGTATGTATATATGTATGTATTTTTGTTTGTTTGTATGTTTGAATATATGTATGTATGTATGTAACACATGTATACATATGTGGATGTGTAATGTCACCATGGTTGTTTAATATATTTATAGATGGGATTGTATAAAAAGTTTTATTGTTTTATTGAAATTGCTGTTAACGGTTTCTAAGGGATTCTTTCTAAGTTTAGAATAGGTTTCAGTATCATCTAAGACTTTATTCATTTTTTTTTGGTAATAATTTTCTTTCATAATTACTATTGCATTTATTTTATCTGCTTTGGTAAAGCGCAAATTTTTATTGTTATTAAGTGTATCATAAGACTTAAAGAATCTTTGAGGGCAATTGGGAATGTTTTGTTTTAACATAGAGTTATATACCATTCCCTTACTGATATTAATTTCATCAGTGGATAAATCAGAAGATTTTTCAAAGTTACAAAAGGCTTTTGCAATTTCAGCATTATTAAGTTTTTTTGAAGTTGCAAAACTTAGACCAAAACCTAGAGCAGCAATTGTATTTTTATCTAACACTTCATCTGATAAATTAATTACAAAATTGTTATTAACATGCTTTGTCCAATCACTATTTTCAATTAAATTGTCTAATTTTCTTTGTAGTTTGTTTTTGAGCTCATTACAAATTCTTCTGAGTTTATTATAGCAATGATTTAACATACTAAGTTTCCATTCTGATGGAATGGCCTGATTAAAAGAGTATTTTTTGTTTCTCAATATTTTGAAAGCTTCCTTCTCCTGTATTTTAGTAATTTCAATATGTTTCTGAAGAATAATTCTCTTGAAATCATCAAAAGGACGATCTCTCACGTCAAGGATGATATTAGGTAAAAGAGATTTGGGCAAAACTTGTTCATTTAAACAGTTTTTTTAAAAATTAAGTCGAATTTTTAACTTGTGGGACCTGATCAGTGCAGAAGAAAACAAAAGAAACATGATTAGGAAAGCTTACCGAAAACTTTCAAAATATTGCGAAACAAAAAAATACTCTCTTAATCAGGCCATTCCATCAAAATGGAAACTTAGTATGTTAGATCATTGCTATAATAAACTCAGAAGAAATTGTAATGAGCTCATAAACAAACTACAAAGAAAATTAGACAATTTAATTGAAAATAGTGATTGGACAAAGCATGCTAATAACAATTTTGCAATTAATTTATCAGATGAAGTGTTAGACTAAAATACAATTGCTGCTCTAGGTTTTGGTCTAAGTTTTCCAACTTCAAAAAAACTTAATAATGCTGAAATTGCAAAAGCCTTTTGTAACTTTGAAAAATCTTCTGATTTATCCACTGATGAAATTAATATCAGTAAGGGAATGGTATATAACTCTATGTTAAAACAAAACATTCCCAATTGCCCTCAAAGATTCCTTAAGCCTTATGATACACTTAACAATAATAAAAATTTGCGCATTATCAAAGCAGATAAAATAAATGCAGTAGTAATTATGAAAGAAAATGATTACCAAGAAAAAATGAATGATCTCTTAAATGATACTGAAACCTATTCTAAACTTAGAAAGAATCCCTTAGTAACCGTTAACAGCAATTTCAATAAAACAATAAAACTTCTACTGAAATGCAAAGATGAATTAATTAAACAATTTACTTCCACTAATCCATCTTTACCTTACATGTATGGACTAATAAAAACACACAAACCAGGGAATCCAGTCAGACCAATTATTAGCTCCATAGGATCAGTTTCGTATAAATTGTCCAAATGGCTTGTTAACATTTTGAACCCTATTGTTGGTAAAATTTCTAACTTTAATGTTAAAAACAACTTAGATATAGTTGATAAATTAAGCTCCTTGACTGACTTAAATGATTTTAACATGGTTAGTTTTGATGTTACGTCCTTGTTTACGAAAGTTCCTGTTGATGATTTATTAAGTTTCTTATGATTTACCATTGCCAGTTTCTACCATTATTAAACTTATTAAACTTTGCATTGTTGATGCAAAATTTGTATTTAATGATAAGTTTTACACTCAGAAATTTGGTATGGCAATGGGAAATCCACTTTCACCTGTTCTTAGTAATCCATACATGGAGTTTTTTGAAACAAGATTGCTTAACACAATCCTCCCTAATATAGCAAAATGGTTCAGATATGTTGATGATATTTTATGTCTTATGCCCAAAATGTAGATATACACCATTTCCTTGGCAGATTAAATAGCTTAGCTCATTCTATTAACTTTACTGTTGAGTTTGAGGAAAATAACTCATTGCCTTTTCTAGATGTTTTAATTATTAAGAGTAATAATGAATTCAAATTTAAAATTTACAGAAAACCTACAAATAACTGTTCCTATGTCCACTATTATTCTTCCCATCAAGATAGAGTTAAACTGTCTGTTTTCCCATCAATGTTTTTGAGAGCTTTACGTATTTGTAGTCCAGAGTTCATAGATGAATATCCAAAATTTATGAAATAGCCATTGATCTGAAATACCCGAGGAATGCAATTGATAAATCATTTAGAATTGCTAGAAATACTTTTTACAACCCAAAAAAGGACAACCAACCTTATTCAACTAAAAATATGTTGGTTCTCCCTTACCATGAAAACTTGGTTGATATGCCTTCTCTTCTTAAGACTTTTAATATTAAAGTTGTATTTAAAAATCTTGATACAGTAAAAAAAACTTTTGATAAAGAATTCCCCCCAAAATGCTGACGGATGTGTCTATAAGATTCCTTGCAAAATTTCGATAAAGTTTATTACGGTCAAACTGGTAAAATCTCGAACTTAGATTAAAACAACATAAATATAGCATTAGAACTGGACAAGATTCCAATGCTCTATTTATTCATGTGAGAGATTTTAACCATCCAATTGATTTTCAAAAAGTTGAGAAAGCTGTATCAAGCAAGTCCATGGTTGACAGAAATATAATTGAATCTTGTTTCAGAAAAAGGAGTTTTGAAAATAATATGAATATTTCCTTAGGTTTATATAAATTAGACTCATTTATAATTAATAAAATTTGGTTAGAGTTTAATAATACATTGGACAAATAATAAACCTTATTTCTTGGGTAGAATATTTTGTTTGTGGGATGTTGTGAGGACCTGTCTAGTTGAACCAGCGGACCTACTGCAATGTTCCTCTTTTCTTATGAGTCCGGTATTGTCGCGCGTCAGGTGTTTCTTTGTTGTGGAGGTTGACTGTGAGGTGTAGTCTAAGCCCTTTAATTGCCTTCCTTTGATGTATTACTTTCATAGTTCCTTGACAATGTGAGTAGTCACGAAAGCGCTTCGAATTTCACTACTCTTTCACAGTTGTTGTTTTGCATATTTTAAAATCACCTGTTTACTGTGATCTTATTGTATATATATATATATATATATATATATATATATATATATATATATATATATAATGTATACATTCAATCATGTATGTATGATTTATCTGTGCATGTAAGTAGTTTTGACTGTAAGTGTGTAATTTTTGTAGGTATGTAATGTGCGTAGGTATGTATGTATGCGTGTTGTTGTGTAAGGGCACATACATGTATAATACAACCGTATATCAGCTGTGTTAATAAATTAAACTCACAAGGAAATCAGGTGGTAACAAGCCTATCTATTTTAGTAAAGGAAAAACTTTTCTTACCTTAATAATTCGTATATACGGTCGGTGGAACCTTTGTACCGAGGCTTCTAGTAAATAAAACCTGGCTGAGGGCGAGGGTAACAAAGGTACGCAACACTTTTGTCTTCGGATAAAAGTATTTGTATGCCTTCCGTTGAACGTATATTGTTAGGAGCATATAGTGTTTCCCATGTCCCTCTCTCTATGTACATCGCTCAGTCCCCCAGTCTTTCCATCCGTCCGTGGTTTCGTCTTTACGAATAGAATGGTGGACTGGGGAATTCCCATACTGGGGTGTGCTTACCCCGAAGGGCACAGGAAGGGATTTTTAGAGGCGAGAGGAGTTGTAAACTTATATGTTATTTTCATTATTTTTTTAAATTATTCATTTGTATTCAAAGTTCTTTTTATACAAACGTAAAGTTCCCAAAGAGTATGACTGCGCTGCGCTGACACGAAAGTACATCAAAGTATTTTCTTATTTTAACAATACGAGTCGTCCATGTTTCGATTAGGGTTTCATTCACAAGATTATCTTTGCCTGTAAGATCTGTACTGTTGTTCATGAAAGTTATATTCTGCTAAACATTAGTGTTTTTCTGCATGTCTCTATCTCAAACATTATTTAGATAATGTCAAAGTGTACACATGACAAGTTTTGGAACTACCAATCTTGCTTCTTTCGACACATTTAAAGGGGGCTGGACAAACGTGGGGTGCTAAATTAGTTAACTTGCTTCTTGTTAAATGGATAGTAGGCTTTCCAGGTCACTCAGATTGAAATTTTTTGTGATATATGGTGGGTTGTGTCATTGTTTAAAATATGGCCGGTTCTTTCATTGTAAGATATACGGTCATTTCTCTCCATATATAACGTATGGTCAGTTATATTACTGTATAGATTCATGGTCAGTTCTGTCAATATGTGATGTACTAAAGTTAAGTTGTCTTTAGTATGATTCATAATCAGTTCTGTCCTTTTATAATATATGACAAGTTCTGTCACTGTACGGCGCTTAGTTCTGTCATTGTATGATGCGTTGTGTGATTTACAGGCCTCCAAAATTTGATAGGGAGCGCAGTAAACTTTTATGGACGAAATTCGTAAGGCATCTTCATACGAAAATGTTGTGCAAATGGGAAATTTTAACTTTAGACAAAATGATTGGAGCAGTTTGACAGGAAATTTAGAATCAAGCGACTTTCTTGATACAATTCAGGATCGTTTTTAAAAATGTTACAGAACCTACTAGAGGAAATCCCCTGCTTGACTTGGTTCCTGCCAGCAGGGAAGCACTAATTAATAATCTTGAGGTTAATGATGACTTGGGGAAAATGATCACAAACCACTCAGTTTTAATATATTACGAAATTACCCTAATAATGGCAATCAAGTCTCTGTCACTGACTTCTGCTTGGCTGATTTCATAAGACAGAGAAATTACCTGGGTGGGCTGAACTGGAATGATGTGACTTTGGGTCACATAGGTGGTGATGGTTGCCGATATGAAGTTTTCCACGGCATAGTTCTAGCTGCTCAGACAACTTATTTTCCGAATAGGGAAATTAGATCAAATAAAAATGATCCTAAATGGATAAATAATATATTAAAACATCTCACTGGTCAAAAGAGAGGCATATATAGGCTGATCAAAAGAGGAGAGGGGCATTTAAGAAATCAATATAAGAAGTTGAGATAAATAAAAAAAAGGAATAAGAAAGCAAAGAGAGATTATGAATCGAATCGAAGACTAACCCAAAAGGACAAGATAGGTCCACTCAAAAGTTACTCGGGTCAGCTCACCGACAGTGATAAGGAAATCTTTAGATTTTTTAACACTTCCTCTCAGGTTTTACACAGGAAGATACTAGCGAAATTCCAGAAATAATAAATTATGAAGAACAGGACGATAATAAACTATGCACGATTAGGGTCAAAAGTGACATAGTTCTTAGGCAAATAGATAAATTAAAACCTAACAAATCCCCAGGCCCTGATGAACTGTACTCAAAGATTCTAAAGGAATGTGAAGAGGAGCTTAGCGAATCTTTGGCTAATCTTTTCAACATGTCACTGCAAACTAGCATAGTGCCAAATAAGTGGAAAAATAGCAAGAGTGATACCTATTTTCTAAGCCGGTGACAGGTCCTTAGCTTCGAACTATTGACCAATAAGCCTTACTTCCATAGTTGGTAAATTTATGGAATCAATAATTGCTGAAGCAATTCGTAGACATGTTGAAAGGCATAAATTGATTAATGAACCTCAGCACGGTTTTACACAAGGGCGTTCCTACCTTTGTAATTTAACTTTTTTTCACTAAGGTATTTGACGAGGTAGATCATGGTAATGAATATGATATTGTGTACATGGACTTCAGTAAGGCTTTTGATCGAGTTCCACATCAGTGACTAGTGAGGAAAATTAAGACGGAATAGGAGGAGAATTTTTTTCCTGGATAAGGGCGTGGTTGACAGGCAGAAGAGAGTTTGCATAAATGGAGAGAAATCAGAGTGGGGAAGCGTCACTAGCGGTGTTCCACAGGGGTCAGTCTTAAATCCCTTGTTGTTCACAATCTACATAAACGACATAGGAGAGGGAATAAACAGCGACATAAGGAACATGATTCAAGAAATCGTAATGACACGATTGCAAATAAACCATACCCCCGGCCGGGCTGGAGTTTTGAGACTCTATGACCGCGGGTTCAATCCCGGCCGGGGGTATGGTTTGGTTGACATAAGGAAGTTTGCTGATGACACCAAAATAGGTCGTCGAATTCATTGTGATGAGGACATTAGAGGACTCCAGGAAGATTTGAATAGACTGATGCAATGGTTGGAGAAGTGACAGAAGCAATTTAATACGCACAAATGCAAAGTTTTGAACATTGGACAGGAAAATAACCATGCTTCATATAAACTAAATATTGTAGATCTTAATCGGAAATAACTGATTGCAAAAAGAATTTGGGAGTTCTGGTTAGCAGTAATCTAAAATCAAGACGACAGTGCATAAGTGTTTGCAATAAAGCTAACAGAATCCTTGGCTTCATATCAAGAAGCATAAATAATAGGAGTCCTCAGGTTTTTCTTCAAATCTGTATGTTTTTGGTTAGGTCTTATTTAGATTATACTGCACAGTTCTGGTCACCATAATACAGAATGGATATAAAGGCACTGGAAAACAAAGGAGAATGACAAAGTTGATCCCATGTATTGGATATCTTCCTTATGAGGATAGACTGAGGGCCCTGAATCTGCACTCTCTAGAAAGGCATAGACTTAGGGGGTATGTGATCGAGGTGTATAAATGGAAAACAGGAATAAATAAAGGGAATGTAAATAGCATGCTAAAAGTATCTTGCCATGACAGGAATCACAGCAATGGTTTTAAGTTGGAAAAATTAAGATTCAGGAAGGATATAGGATAGAACTGTACTTAGCTCAGTGGTGATCTATACTTAGCTCTGTGACAATCTTTCTAGTATACTGTCGGTGAATCTGAACCAAAATGTCCTTCAATGAACAATTTTACGGGCAGCTTAAGGAGGAGCTTAGGGTGGCTAAGCTCGAGATACAGCGACTGCTGCACCTCATCATCTGCCTACAGTATATAAGCCATTTCTTCGCACACATGCTGTATTCTTTTCAAGATTGATGGACTGATTACATCTTCTCAGGGCTGAGGAACTGACTATCTCAAACTCTCCTGTTCTTCAATATTCTCCTTTGTATGGACTGATGAAGCTACTGTGTGGTGAAACGTTTCCTCATAAAGATACCAAAGTGTTGCACATGTGTCTAATTTACCAACTTGTTGGTTCTCTGAACCATTCATCTTCAGGTCTGTTTGTGACCTGACAAAGCCCACTGTGTGGGCGAAACATTGTCAATAAAGGACCATATTATACTGCTTCTTTGGGGTGCATTGTGAATGCATTAGGCCTGTTAGCCCATACTAGGCAGGTCTTTCACAATCCATCCTGGTTGGTAAGGCACATAGGCAACAGTTCGGCATCTTTAATCCGAAAAGTTTCGCCTACACAGTATGCTTATTCAGTCGAGTGCAGAAAGTAGGTAGGAGCAACAAAGATGGGAAGACGATGTAATCAGTCCATCACCCTTGAAGACGTAGATTTAAGGTTGTCAGGCCCTCAATCTGGAGAAGAGTTCTGTCCCATAGTCTGAAACACTGTGAAGATCAAGCAACAGAGTGGAGACTTATATACTCTCGGAAAGAGAGGTGTAGAGCAGTATAAGAATGTAATTACTGAGAGGTCACGTCCCTCCCAGATCCAACCATTCTCACTTGAAAAAGTTGTCCAAGGTGCTTTCAGTACCACGATACCATTGTGTTGCAGTGTCCGTCAGAGTGAATATCAAAATGGTAAACAATACCGACAGGTTGGTAAGACACACAATCAACAGTTAGGCATCTTGGTACACAATGACATCTTGGTACAGAAGAGAAAACACCTTAGACAACTTTTTCAAGTGATAAGTGCTAGGGTTATGAACATTCCCAAGCTTCAGAACTTTGCTTTCATCTACACTGAATTGCATCTACTACATTTCTTACCAGGAGTTGAGTTTGTCTAGTCCTCCTGAAGTTCTGTAACATCTACATATGAATCAGTTACCCTATCGATCTTCGTGTCATCAGCGAATTATATATATATATATATATATATATATATATATATATATATATATATATATATATATATATATATATATATATATATGGAATAAGATCACAGTAAACAGGTGATTTCAGAATATGCAAAACAACCACTGTGAAAGAACAGGAAGTTCCAAGCGCTTTCGTGACTACTCACATTATCACATTATTGATAATGTGAGTAGTCTGAATGCCCTGGTCTCTCTATTCTTTCACAGTGGTTTTTTGTATATATATATATATATAATGTCGTGCTGAATAGGCAGAACCGATCTTGGCAAATAGCAACGCTCATCTTGCCATATAGGACAAGTGAAAATTTGTGTATACAATAATTTCCTAAAATCTTTCTGAACCTAACGAAAAATATATATTTCACTGTGTTTGTTTAGTATTAAATTATTGTAAACAAATCTAAAATATATTTAGTTGGTTAAGACTAAAATAAATTGTTCTTGTTATAATAAGGTTAGGTAAGTTTTCTAAGTTCCTTTTGGTGCAAAATTATAAATTTTACATCAACATTAATGAAAAAAAGTATCTTTAAATATATAAGAAAATTTTAAAGGACTTAATTTTAAATGAGTTCTTACAAACTGATGATTTTACATATTCAGCACGAAAAAATATATATATATATATATATATATATATATATATATATATATATATATATATATTTTTATATATATATGTGTGTGTGTGTGTGTGTGTGTGTGTGTGTGTGTGTGTACTCACCTATTTGTACTCACCTATTTGTGGTTGCAGGGGTCGAGTCACAGCTCCTGGCCCCCTCTTCGCTGATTGCTACTAGGTCCTCTCTCCCCCTGCCCCATGAGCGTGTGTGTGTGTGTGTGTGTGTGTGTGGGGGGGGGGGGGGGGGGGTTTTTTTTTTTGCAGAGCAGGCGAAATTAAAAACGATCTCTCTAAAGGGAGACTCAACCCTTCGACCGGAACAAGGTGCAGTGTTTTCCAATCTCCCCACACGGACCAACCTTGGAGTCCGTTTGGCGTTTGACCCAAAGAGTTTGGGGAAAAGGGCCCCCTTTTTACCACCTGATCATCAGCCTTACAGAATTTAAATGAAAAAGGGAACCCCAAGAACGGTAAAATATACAAACCTGTTAAAAACACTGCGTCCTTTTCCCCAGGTTCGAGGTTCAGTCCCCCACCGAGATCGGTGTTTGTGAAATTTCCCTGCCTTGGGAATTCTTATTGTTAAATTTAAAAAGGTGTCTTGGAGAATAACTTTTTTCCCCCCTTTTTTTGTAACTATAAAGATTATAGGATGTATTTAAAAATAAATTTTCAATGAAATTATGTATTGTTGTAAATTTGATTTTATAATAACACGTCAAAAAAAGATTCAAAAAAACCAAAAGAACGATATGGAATTTAATTAAACGACCTTCGGGATGTTTAACGTTTGATTTTAAATATTTTTTCTTTAAGTTTGCATAAATAAATAAGTTGTCCTTATGATCAACTATTAAAATTAAAACTACAATAAAAATCAATTCAAAACCCCAATAAATTTAAAATACAAACTGAATATGCAATGCTAAATTAATTTTCAATGCAAAGAACTTAAAATATAAAAAAGCTTTTGAACTCAAAATTCCAGGTAAATTAACAGTGGAAATTATCCCATTGAAATGAATCATAATCCCGGATAACTAGTAACCTCTGTGGATTATCGAACATTTCCAGAGTTTGGAAAATTTAAATAATTCAAAAGTTTGCATTTTGTTAATTTATGGTGTCACTGAAATCTGAGCAGTAGATTTTTAGTCACTTTTAAATAAGAGACATAAATATAAACCAAGAGCAAAGGACAAGTGAATACCTGAGGCTGCCCAACACCCTAAAGCAAAACAAGGAAAAATGATATAAACGAAACAAAAACATAAAAAAAAAATTTTTTCGTAAAAAACCTGAAAAAACAATTCATATTTTTCTTTATTTAAAAATTTGTTTCATTTTTTTCCTTCTAAGATGAAAAAAGAGGAATACATGCAGCTCATAGGGGGTTGTGTTCTCCACTCAGTTTTTATATAAAACCTAAACATAAGGACATACATTGTCATAACTTCATACCATGAGGATTGATGAGTAAGACACAATGTAACATTTTGGGAAAATTCATTTCAAATATAGATCCCTAAGGTTTTACCCCATGTTTTTACTCTTAACATGTTAGTATTGTATCTGTTTAAAATCAAAACATAATAATTATCCCCTCTTGATTTATAAATATTTTATTCAACAAACTCATATAACACTAAAAAAATTCTTTTCTTTTTTTTTTGGAATACAATTATTTATTGTAAAAAAAAAAAATGAGGACTTCATATAAATTTCCAATAATCGTTAAATGAATGAACTGTCGGCTTCGACACAAACCCAGCTATTTAGGATCTAGAATAAGATTCTACAACTCCCTTTCTAGTCTGACTTTCGGAGGCCAGGTTTTCCCAAAACCCAAAGTTCTTTGATGAGACTGACTGAAAATTTCCCAGGAAAATCTGGTCAATAACCCAAATTTGAGATTTTCTGGATATCTCTCCCCGGCGGTTTTAAGAAAGAAAACCTTATTTGCGGGGCCATTTTTTCCCGTCTAAAGTTTCAAATATCACTTACTGATATCCCAATAATTTACATGCTATGGTAATGAGTTTACTAGGTAACTTGGACACTAAGGTTCATATTAGAAATTTTACTAATAAAATTTTAAACTTTCATGGGCATCAGCTGAAGAAAGGGTTCCCTTATTTAAAAATTAAATTCCAGGAATTTAAATTTTTTTAATTTTTTAATGGAAAATCTGCAAAAAGGTTGACTAATCTTACAGGTATCCTTACCAGGTAAAAAGAGGTCAAACGGTGGTTAAATCACATCTTTAGAAAAAATAATTTTTAAAAACTTGTTTTTCCCGATTTTTTTCCTTAATCATCCTAAACTTTTTTTTTTTAAACCAAAATATCACAACTCATAAAAATGTTAAAATTCTATCTTAAAAATAAAACTTTTTTATTTATAATACAAACCAAAATCTATTATTTTTTGGATTAAAAGAACATTTCCCCTCCCGGGGCTTCAAGGGGGGTTTTAAAAAATTTTTAAAATCAGATACAGTTCCACTTTTGAGATATATAATTCCATTTACCAATTAAACTACATTATCCCCTTATGTCAAATTAAATTACACCCCTGCATAAAAAACATTATCCCCAAATTTTTACAAATCAAGGGGGTTCCCAAAAATTTTCCTCAGATGTATTAATTTTTTTGTTTCAAACCTTCAATGTTGCAGATAGGATAAGTTATTGATGATTTAAAGGTAAAAACTTCAACCTTTGAAAACCATTTATACAAATTTCATTATATAGTTTTATAAAATTTTTTACAAAATACGTTATATGTAACCTGATACATATTCTGTAATAAAAAAGGGGAATCCCTTTTACATAAAAAAAAATTTTTTGGGTGATGAGCCCAAAGGGATCCTGACTAAATACAGAATTTTCAAAACATAACCTGTCATCTGTATTATGGATCGTGGCAACCAAAATTAAAAAGTGAGTGTATTTTTGGGGGAGAGAATGGTCTCTCACCTCAAAACATTACTCAACGGTATATCCAGGACACCGTTATCAGGGTTTAAACCCGAGGGGAAGGGGGGGAAAAACCCTTCACGATCGGGCCAGATTAAGGTTCAAAGAAAAGCCCTTTAACTTTTAATTTTAAAACAAACGAACTCGGGGAAGCTAATGAAAAATAATTCACCTATGCAGTAAAATTAATGAATGAACGAATTTGAATGGACTGCAGGACTGTCAGAATTTTTGTCTTCGCGCCAAAATCCATCGAACCCATGAAAAAAGAGCGACAGATACGGTGGCATTCTCTGCATTTTGGGATAAAAAACCCTATGCAAAGGAATGGAGTATTCGGGGTCAGTTCATGGACTTAAAAAAAATTTTTTTCAATGGAAAAATTCTGTGCTAGAAGATGTAAACTAAAAAGAGGGCCTTCAGAAAAAGGGCAAGAGTCACAGAGCTGCTGGGGGGATCAATATATCAAAAAAGGTGGCAGGGTAAATAAATTGCAAAATTAAAAAAGCGAAGGAATCTTAGGAGACAGAATTGCAGGCAACTAAAAACCGAAGGAAAATTTAAAAAAACAAAAAATTTTTCTCTTATGTCAAATCTAAAAAAACATACAGTACTGGGCCCTTTAAAGGAGATGGGACTACACAGATGAACCCAGAAAGGGTGAATACTAAAGCCCCAATAAACTCTTTTCCCGGCCCGTCTGATAAGGTCGAAACCCAAATAATTCTTATCAATAAGACAAAACTGGTCATCTCAAAAATCTCGGATTTACCCCAAACACCCAAGACGGGGAAAAGGCAAAAAAGGCATGCCCATGCACTCTCCCCCGGGCCCAGACTCGGGGAACTCCGTGTTCATAAGAACTCAAAGAAGGTTTCAGTTTCCAGGGAGCCCAGCAGGGAAAGGGTCCCCAATTTTTAAAAAATAAAGTTCCCCTTCTACAAAGGGCCCATAAATAAATTCAAACACTACACCCCGATACACAAATCTATAACAAAAAAAATCTTTGAAAGTGTTCAAAGAAGCAAGATCTTGAGTTACCAAAACAACGGGAAAGGAGTCTCTCCTCCTGTCACCCTCTGGACCCTTTCCCAGGTCCGGGATCCCTGGGGGTTAAAAATACAGATGTAGTATCAAGATTTTGAAAAAGCTTTGAAAGGTTGATCAGGGGAAAACCCAAAATGCGCGATAAAGGAATAACGGGAAAATTTTAAAACAGATCTAAAATTTTTTACAAATAGAACACAAAAAGTAATAGTAAACAGGTGTCTGAGGAAACTGGGGGCTCTTTCCACAAGGCTTCCCCCCATTCTATTCTCATCCTCTTATCTTTTCTTCCCGGATGACACCGGGATTCCATGACAGTGCCCTCCATGGAAACCCCGGCCCCTCGGGGAAACTAAATTTAAAATCATGAAAACCATTAAGATCTGAGGTCTTTAAAAAAATTGGAGGGAGGCAAAAATTACTCAATTAAAAATTTTCTATTCAGAAAATGATGTATTCAATTATCGAAATGACTGTTCCCATTGCAAAAAATTTTTGTTACAGATTCCCAGCTTTTAGAAAGTATTATATTATGAAAATATCAAAATTGAAGGGAGAAAAAATTTTAAATCATTTTTGTTTTGAGAACTCAAATCTGATTATTTATTTATAATCATATGTTGGTCAAATTCACTACTAGATGGCGCACTAAACCTATTTATAAACCCAGACAATAAGGGTGAAACAACATTTATAAAATATATTTAGAAATGGATATTAAAACACCTATTTTCCATTACAAAAATTAATAAAAACGATGCAAACCCTCATGAAAGTTTTTTAAAGACGTTATTCCAGTTAATTGTTTCAAAAATAATATTTTTTTTTTACAGACAAACAATTATGGTTATCGATCGGGAAGAAGAGGGAACAAAACATAGGAATAAAAAACATAACATATATTCGCAATTTAAAAAAGAGGGGTTTGAATCGATTGAACAAATGCAGTTTTTTTTAATTTCCCTTATGAAGTGAGGGAGTGTATTCACTAATGTCGAATTTTTTTAAAATTTCATTAGTCAAACCCTTTTAAAATGATCCACTTTCCCCGGGTTGCAGTTTTTTTTGGTTCCTCCTAGTATAGAGAGAGGGTGAATTGGGGTGGCCCTTTCGGGGTCGGGGTTTGACAGTATGACAGAGAATTGGTTAAAAATTTAAAAACAACCTAATTTAGATATTTTGAGCTATTTTTGGGGTAGTTTTTTATTAATTTGGACATTTCTTTCTTTAAAGTTAGTCAGGCTCCGGTTTTTTTAACAAAATGTTATTCGGGATGTTCAAGCAATAGGCTAAGGTTTTGATCGGGAGGCCCTGTTTATACCATCCATACCCCCCGGGTTGAACCCCCGGTCGGGGTCTAAAACTCACCCGTCGCCTAGATTTCTTGATTATCCCGTACCTTGGTTAATCCACCCAGTTACGGAAAGCCCCCAAAGCGCAAAGCGAGGGGGATCTCGTAACAGTTTTGGAATTTACCTCCTGGCCCAAAAGGTTCCCCGGTCATGTCTTCTTTTTTCCCTTTTACACTTTAAATATTTCATAGTAACCTTGTAAATAAATTATTTTTAAAATATTTTAAATTATTTTGTTTTGTTGTTTCCCTAAGTTTATTGAATTACAAAGGGTGTGCACAATTTTCAAAAATCATTCAAAGAACTATCACCCACAACCCCAAGGCCCCTTGGGAATTTTCACCAAACCCAAAACGATGCGTTTGTTTATGCTTTTCCCAAGCCTGGGATGAATCACTTCCTTGTTGCTGTTTCAAGGGAAAAAACTTACAAAAAAGGGTACACCCTTTTTGAGTTCACTTTGGGCAAATATGAGGCCCCTTTATACATGCAGGGAAGGATGGATGGGAGAAGACGCCTGCAAAATACCTTCAGACCCTCATCGAAATATATTCCTGCCCTTTTAACAAAATCTGCCCGAACTACGAAACAGAGGTTGAAAAAACTGCAAAATTTTCCCGGGCCCCCTGTGCCTGGTCAAAATTTTATAAAAAGATTCAGACAAATGAGGTAAAAAAGAAAAATTAAGTTTTAAAACTACTTTAGCACCTTTTGAAAAACCCCAGTGCAAAGTCTACTTAATCAGTTTAAACTATTCTCTAAACCACCAAAAGCCCAAGTAATGACTTTGCCCTTTTCCCCTGATCATGGGGAGACCTGATTCCGTTGTAAAAGGTTCCCTAAACACCATCCTAGGATCCTCCCTCATAATGTCAGGACTTGCAGAGAAAAAAAGCAGGAAAAATTGGGAAACATTTTTAAATATTTCGGTTTCTTTTTTTTGAAAAAAGTGCAGCCTGGGTTACAAAGTGAACTGGGGTTTTAAATAAATCTTTTAAAAAACTCCCTTCAGAGTTAATCCTAAAAAAACAGAGGCTACTTTAAACAGGAAGTTCATTTCTGTTAGAACATGGAGGGGGGAGGAATCGACAAGCCCTTGGGGTTTTCACCATGCATCCTTGTTAAACCTGATGGAGGTTCCGGATATGTAAACTACAGTAAGGTGAATGAGATCACAGCACTTGATGTTTTACCCTCTTCCTTTGTTTGGACAATTAAGAACTTTGGGAATGTCCCTTCTGTTTCAAACTAGATCCTAAAAAGGTTACTCCAAAAGGGTACCTTTAAAGATAAAACAAAGGAAAATTTCTGGCCTTTGTAATTTCGGGATTATCAAAATATTGTGACCCATTTGGAATGGGGAACTCTGTCAAAAATTGACAAGCAGGCTTTTAAAAGTGAAGACTGGCTTATCGGAGGGAATATTTTTAGGTGTTGATACGTGGAATCAACGTGTTTTTGAACCCCTCACGGGGGAGGGGCAGAACCTTCACCTCACTATAAACCTGAGTAAATCCTCTTTTGGCCCCAATCTACTTTTCCCTTTTTTAGATCATGAAAAACAGGGGTGGGGGAAAAAGAGAAATTTAAATTTTTGCCAGTTTGTTTCAATTAAAGATTATCCTTTCCTCGAGATAAGAATCCCTGCAAAAGGTTCTGAGGAATGATGGGATTCTATAGAAGATTCTGCAAAACCTGAAGTTTTTAAGCCCCTTAATAAAAACAGTCTGGAGAATAAATTTAGCTGGACCCCAGATTGTCGGGTTTAACTGCATTAAATGTTTCTATGCGCTGAACCCATTCTTTTTGTCTCCCGGTTGATGTTTGTAATTCGGGGGTTTGGTGAAAATTACTCCAAGCTTCTGTTGAGGGGGGTACAGCCATGGTGTACTCCCCCGCCAGATGCCAGATACCAGATAAGGCTTTTCGTCAATAGTGGTTTAAGCCTGGTGAACTTACCCCTATATGGTCACCCCCTTTTCGTAATTACAACCTTCTGACATCCCTAAGCTCACAGAAAAAATTAAACACGCATCTGATGAGATGACCTTGGCTGCAACCATATTTTTTTTTTTCCATACACCACAGCTGCCCAAAAGTTTTTTTGCTAGGGGACCCTTTCAGAAATCATGATTTTGGGAATGTTCAACAACGGGGTTTGCTTTTTTTCCCTTTATATAAAAAAATTTTATTAATATAATTTTTTTTTTTAAATAAATATTTTTTAAAAATTTTAATATTTTTTTTTTTTATTAAGCCCCCTTATTGGGGCCCTTTTACCCAAGAGTTTGGTGACGGAGAAAAAAAGGCGATTCCATTATACACCTTTTTTAGGGGGGGTGGCTTTCTTGGCATTCACACCCATGTGGGCATACCCCCACCACAAACCAGTTTTAATGGTTTAATTAAGGACTTTTTATACCATACCTTGGTTACCCAGAATAACAAAGCCCGGAAGGAAAACAACTAAGAAAAAAAATACCTTAGTGTGAAGGGGTTAATTTTTGGTTGATTGCCTCAAAATTTTTAAATAATTATAAATATTAATAAGCTTACCAAAACCCATTTTTTTGGGAAGAAATTCATTCAATCATTCTTGTGTTTTTCTCGTTCATTTTTTTATTCATGGGCAAAGGGTTCCAGTTTAAGTCCATCTATGTAAATTTATCGTCTTTAAATTTCCCACATCAACAGGGGAATGCATGGAGAATTTTCAAACCCTATTAATTTGGAGGAAGTTTTTATAATTGAATTTTAAGTCTTTGTTTTTTTTTTTGAAATAAAATTTATTTTTGGGAAAATTTTTAATTTTAATTCACCCAAATGATTTCTTGCATAATTTAACAAAAAACCCTAACAGCTTCTAGTCGGAAATTCCCTAAAATGGCGTGAAGTTTTTTTCTTTTCCTGGAAAAAAAATTTTACCAGTCTAGGCCCAAACCCCTTTTCCCAAAAATAAAAAAAAAATGAAAAATCATTTTCAAATAAAAAAACTCATAAAACACTTTTAAAACCCCTAACTCTAAATCCCAGATAACCTAAAAAATTTTTTTTCAAAAACAAAACTTCTTTTCCCATTTTTTCTTTACCCCTAAAAATTTTTATTGAAAAACTTTAATCTAAAACATTTCAAAACACCCGACACCCCTTTTTTGGGTGTTTTTTCTTTTTTTTGTATCTCCCAAAATAAAAAAATCCCTTGTCCACATGGTTAAAAATTTATAAAATTTCTTTTTTTAAAAAAGGCAAAACCTAAAACCCATTCATTTCTCTAACCAAAGAAATGGCAAAGAGACTCATGAAAAAAAACTTAAAATCTGCATAATTTAATGACTTCAAACCTAAAAAAAGCAATTTTTTTTCCTCTAAATTTGTTTCGACTCCTCAAAACTGGTATTCAAAATTAAAATTTATCTTTTACCCCTCCAAAGAATATTCTCACCCCTAAACCCCATGTAAAGTCTCAACAGTCAGGGGCCAATTAAGGTCTTTTTTCCTCTGTTTCCCCAATCCCCAAGGTTTAAACCCTGTATGGCCTACAAAAACCACTAACACTAACCAAAATATCCCATCCTGCAAATTTTTTAAAACCACCCTAAATTCCCCAAAAAACCACCAAATTTTTTCCCTCCATTTCCCCTTCCAAAAAGGAAATATCTTCCCAGCCCCCCACCCATCTCAAAAAAACCCCCCAAAAAAATCCAGAAAAACTTTCAAAACAACCAGGTAAAATCAAAAAACCATCGGTCCTCCCTCCCACAAAAGAAAACCCTCACCAACCCTGCTGCCCCCACACACAAAAAACCCTTTAAAAAATGTTTTAAAAGGGTTCCTTCTTGGTTAAAAACTGGAGCTAAACCCAAAAACCCAAATTATCAAAAATTTTTACCGTTTGACGAAAAATCTCAA
>NW_027195577.1:77500-145000 GCF_038502225.1 Cherax quadricarinatus
TTGTATACCATTTTGATGTTCATCTCATTTATTCAGTCATGCACTTCTCAGTGTATATAAAATGAGTCATGCCTCTCAGTGTAATAAAAATAGTATTTTTATCAGTTATTTTAAAATAAGTCATGGCTCTCGGTGTATATTTATTGGTCATGCACCTTCAATATATATGAGAATGATGCCCTCTCAGTGCAATACCGGTTATGCAGCTCTCAGTATATCGGTATATTTTTTATATATATACTAGTCATTCGTTATATATACTAGATGCCCCTTAATTATAATATCCCTTGGTATGCCCCTCAATATTTATATACTGGTGGGCCCTCGTGTTTTTTCTAGAATGATGCATTTCGGTTTATAAAGAGAGTCATCCTTCCAGTGTATATATACGATCATGAAACTCGTTATATAGGAGAGAACTCTCTGGGTAATATAGAGTGATCACTCCCATTTTATATATACTAAAAGTGATGCCCCCCCAGTGTATATATCTGGGGTCAGCACCTTTTGATATATATATAGGGTTATGCAGCTCTCGAAATATTGAGTCATGCATCCCCAAATTATGTATATGAGTGATGCAGTTTTCAGTGTTATAATGAGGTTCACTGACTTGTGTATATATTGGTAGTGACCCTCGTGTGTATATACTGAGGATGCAGCTCTCAGTGTATATTTCTGGAGCATCCTTTCAGTGTATATAAAACTTTGAGCATGCACCCCTCGGAAATTATCGGTCATGACCCCGCTTTTAAAAGTGAGTGATGCGCCTGAGGCATATATACGAGAGTCATGCACTCCCCCAGTGAATATACTGAGAGTCATGCGGGTCCTGTATCTATCTGAGAATGATGCACCTCCGTGTAATCAAAATTGGCCCCCAGTTTTTTCATAACCTCATTTAACTATCCTGTAGATAAAAACTGCACACACTTCCGGGTTGAATGATCCGACTTTAATTTTTTCCCCTAATGAAATTACAAAATAAAAACGACTGAAAAAAATATCATAATAATTTAAAATAAAAAAAGCTACGGTATTATTATTTTTTTTTTTTTATTCCTTCATTTTTTTAAAAAACTGATATACAAGGGTCATTATTCAGCAGCCGAGTATCTTATCGGCAGAATAAGGTTGAAAGTAAAAAAGTTATGGGGTAGAAAAAGCAGATGGAAGAAGTGGTTATTTTTTAAAAGATGATGAAAAAAGGTTATTGATGCAATACTGTTGTGTGTTGATTTGGGGTAACATCTCTGCTGATGGGAGTGTTGACTGTGTGAAACATCATGGGGATGGCAGAGGTTGGGTGTGATGAACATCGTACTGCTGATGGCAGAGTGTTGATGTGTGATGAAATCGTACTGTGATGGCAGAGAGGGGTGTGTGATGAAATCACTGGTGATGGCAAAGGGTTTATGTGTGATGAACATCACGGTGTGGCAGAGTGTTGAGTGTGTGATGAAAATCGTCTGGGGATGGGGAGGTGGACTGTGTGATGAAATTGCTGATTTGAGTGTTGATGTGGGTGAACCCTCGTATGGTGATGGCAGAGAGTTCAGTGTGGAACATTTAAAATGGGTGGGAAGGGGTTGGGTGATGAACCCCTGTACTGGGTGGGGGGCAGGGGTGCGGGTGTGTTTATGAACATCGTACTGGTGATGGCAGGGGTGTTGAGTGTGGATGAACATCGTCTGGTGATGGCAGAGGCTGGTTGGATGAACATCGTACTGGGATGGCAGGTGTTGACTGTGGATGAACATCGTACGTGATGGCAGATGTTGAGTGGTGATGAAATCGTCTGGTGTGGGAGAGTGTTGGGTGGGTTTAAACGTTTTGGGATGGGGTTAGGTGTGATGAACATCGTACTGGTGATGGCAGAGGTGGGGTGATGAACATCGTCGGGGTGGGGGGAGTGTTGGGTGTGGATGAAAATTTGGTGATGGGATGTTGAGTGTGTGACGAACATCTCTGGTGATGGCAGGTGTTGAGGGGGGAACATGTACTGGTGTGGCGGTGGGGTGTGTGATGAAATCGTACTGGTGATGGAGAGTGTTGAGGGATTTAACATCGACGGGGGTCAGAGGTTTAGGTGTGATGAACATCGTACTGGTGATGGCGAGTGTTTTGGGAGTGTTCCAGGGGGGGGGTGGAAAATCGTTTGGGGATGGCAGAGTGTTGGTGTGTTTATGGTATCGGTGTTGGGTGGGTGTCAAGGTTTGAGGTGTGATGAACATCGATGGTGATGGAGAGGGAGGGGTGATGAACATTATGGGTGGCAGAGTTTGAGTGTGAGAACACGTACTGGTGATGGCAGAGGTTGGTGTGGATGAAAACATCGTTGGTGATGCGGGTTGAGGTGTGTGAACATCTACTGGTGATGCAGAGTGTTGAGTGTGTGTGAACATCGTACTGGTGATGGCAGAGTGTTGGGGGTGATGAACATCGTTGGTGATGGGTAGGTGTTGAGTGTGTGATGAACATCACTGGTGATGGCAGAGGGGTTGTGATGAACATCACTGGATGGAGAGTGTTGGTGTGATGAACATCGTAATTGGGGGTTTATGGTAGAAAGGTTGGAAGGGTGGGTTTGATGAAATCAAAAAGGGGGGGGTTTATGAAAAAGGGGCGAGGGGAGGTTTTATAAAATGACTCTGATTGCAGGGTTGAGTGGTTTATAACATCTTGGGGATTGGGAGGGTTGAGGGGTGATGAACATCCTTTGATGGCAGAGTCGGTGCAGACGTGAGGGAAAGCTTTGGAAATGATAATTTGGAAAAAACGTTGGAAAATAAGAAAGATAATAGAGTAAAAGAATACGAAATGAATGTGAGCGACCATTTAACCCCAAAAGCTTTTTTTTAAAAAAAGAAAGGATAAAAAAATTAAATGGATCTATGAAGATCGAAAAAATTGGAAACGTAAGGGGAAAATAAAATATTTCAAAAAATTACTCAAGACAGTAGATAAAAGGATGCACAAAAAAAAACGTATTCAAGAAAAATAATTTTGTATTGAGGGAGCCGCGGGGTGGGGGGAGCCCCCAGGCGTGTGTAAGTGGTCCAGGCTTGGGGGGGGGGAACGCAAAAAGTTGAAAGTGTAATAGAAACACTTTTTGGGAAAAGGTTAAAAAAAACCCAAACAGGAAGGGGGGAATCTGAAAAAATTTTGTGTTTTTTTCGGTGTATGTATGAAGGAGGGGCAGGGGACAAAGGTTAGCATTGAAAGTTCTGTATTTCCCTTTTTACAAGAGGTAAAAGGACATGAAAAACAAAATATCGGAAATAAACATTTTTTCTTATATGAAGTAAAGGTAATGCAGTATTATTCTGTAGTATGATTATAAAATAAACATATTCAAAAGATGAGATTTGAAACTGAAAAACCCCTGACTCGTGGGGTTTTTATTAAGCAAAACTTAATTTATGTTAAAAAATGCCATTTTTGGAATTGGGAAATAAAAATATATTGTGACGGGGAAAGATGTGAAAATGTTGCAAATATAATGAAGGTTGTATGTTATTTACATCTGGAGAGGTTTTTTTGAGATTATTTAAAGTCAACAATGTGATCATGAAGTAACCCAAAAAATCACCCTCGACAGAACAAACCCCGGGGCACTGTAACATGGAGGGCCCGAACCTCGGCGGCACTGTAACACTCGGGGCCCGTAACACACCCCCAGGGAAAAATACAGGCGCCACAAACCGACATGACCCAGCCCGGTACATCGGGGCTGACAAGGCCTTCCCGCCCTTTTTAAAAAATCAAAGGGGTCCTTGGAACCCCCTGTATGCGAAAGGGTTTAAAATCTTAGCCCTTCACTTTTGTGTGTCCCTTTTTGCATCCTGCTCCCCTTTCATTTGAAATGTTTTCTCTCCTGCTAGTGTTTTGCTTGGTAGGGGGTGATTTTTTGTCAAGTTTGGTACAATTTCCTAGTTTTTTGGTATATTATCATGTATCCTTCTTTCCCTCGTTCCAAAAAATACAAATCGGGACCAACCATTTTGTAATTTAGGTGCTTCATCGACGTGGTGAGGAAAATTCTCTGTACACTCTCCAATAATCCCTTGCCCTTTAAGGGAGTTAAAATCAACAGTATTCCCGCCTAGAGAAAAAAGGATTTGAAGAGAATACTGGGCTTGGCATCCCTAGTTCTGAAGGTTCCCCATTTTTCCATCCTATATTTTCTAGCAGATGAGACGATACTTGTTTGGGGGGAAGGTGAATTTTACCCAGGGCCTCATTTGTTTCTCGTTCTTTGTCTCGAACTTTTATTCCCATCAGTTTTTATTTCCTCAAGTTTTCCATATTTGATGTTGATTTTTTCTTAATAACATAAAGTTTTTCCGGGGCTATTTAAACATTTGGTTGATGTCCCTTGGGGTCGGTGCCTTCGATGGAGGAACTGTCATGGCAATTCGGGGGCATCTGCAAAAGGGAAAACATGGGCTATGGACATCTCTGCCATGTCAGATATGAGGATGGGGACAGGATAGGGGAGTACTTTCCCTTTTGGAACAGACCTTTTATGTAGCACCTTAGACTTTACTCTTTTACTATCATTCTTTTTGTTCTTTTGTTAGGAAGTTATAGATCCATCCCCCAACTTTTTTTGCCTTTACAGGGGGTCACACTTGTCTAAACCCTTTTAAAACTGAATACTACATCTGCATTTGTTTATCTCAAGTATCCAGGACCTTGCCATTGTGGTCCCGTAGCGGGGCAGGAGCGACCTGCCTATCCCCGTTTGCCCGGTTGCAAATTTATGAATATTGGGTGTTTGGCGATATTTTTAGAACCCCCCAGAGATTTTTATATGGGTTGGGGCTATGGTCTGTGTTCTTTAACCTTGGCCACCTTTGGGAATCGAAGTTGTTTTGTGATTGTGGGGGGACCCTGTGTCCCTGCTCCTCATAGAATGCTGAAGGCACCAGAGGCCCTTTCAGTTCTTGATGAAAAGGGGTTAAAGCCGGGGGGGGCAGGGCATGGGGATATCATTAACTACCCGAGTCAAGCCCTCGCACACAAACCCCCTTCCCCCCCCCTCCAGCCTTTCCCAGGCGCCCCACCCTTGCCCCGTTAACACATCCAAGCACTTTTTGCCATCCTCTCTCTTGTCGGAACCACCCAACAACCCCCCTTCAGCCCTCTGAATAATACTTTTAGTAACCACCTTTCAATTTTCCAAACTACATTTTCCCCTAATCTTCACACCCACATTGCCCCCAGATTAACATCACTGTCTCTACTTTCTGCTTGGTGCCCTTAACACATTTCCCCGCATATAAGAACATTGATATAATTACCCTCCTTTCATTCCCTTTGCTTTCATGGATAAGAACATAAGAAATAAGAAAAGGGGGAACACTGAACAGGCCTGTTGGCCCAACTAACAGGTCCTTTACAATTCATCCCACTAACAAAACATTTGCCAACCCCAAATTTTCCCAAAGCTACCCAAAAATAAAACTCTGATTGCAAGTCCCCTAAAACCCCCTCCCACTCCTTCTTATCCCCCAAATTTGAAAATCCAAAGTCCAGCCTCAATAACCCAACTAGGTAGCTTTCACTCATCAACTCCCCTTTTTCCAAACCAATTTCTTTTTGGTCCTTTTTAAATCTAAACCATTACGGGGGTTTTCTCTTGGTGAGATATCCTAAACTTTAATATCCCATTAATATATTTCCCTTTCACTTCGATCAGGGCTCCCCCCATTCTTCTCTAACAAGTGAATGCAAAGTCTTCAATCTTTTTTCAAGGAAGATTTTAATGCTATTAATAATTTGTCATCCACGCTGAATGTTTTTTAACAATTTTTGCCCATTCTGTAATATGGAGACCAGAAATAGCGCAAAACTAGGTGAGGCCTTACTAATGATGTATAAATACAGATGACCTCTGGACTTCTGTTGCTTACACTTTTGATATAAATCCCAGTAATCTATTTGCCTTTTCTACCTTAGGCATTGCTGTCTTGTTTAAGGGTTTCTGCTCCCCCAAACCCCCCAAATTTTTTTCCCAAAACTTTTGGCTAAGTTCACCCCTCATTTAACTTTCAAGTCTGGGGATGGAAATCCCGGCTTGAACCGTTTATCTACATTGAACCTCTGCCCCTTTTTTACGCCTCATTTACCCTCACCTTTTCCCTATCACTCTGTGATTCACCTGTCTTTCCCCTTTATCGGCACGCCCCTATATATATTTGCGTGAAACATTTTTTTGAAGTCATCCCCCTACCTGGGATCTGGATTCACATTTTGTTTTGGAAATCCAAAACCTTCTGCAAATGCTCCAGCTAAGTGGGGATGGCATGCTCGCTTCCCATTGGGAGGACCAAAAAGTAAAACTTCTAGCTTGGGGCGTAAGGGGAGTTTTTTTTCCCTGTTTTCTCATATCTAGGTTTTACCCTTTTCCCAAAGTCTGGTTATTTTTGTGTCAAATGCATAAAAGAATATTTTGGCATATTTGGATATAAAGTAAATTTGGAAAAATGCAAAGGGAAAAACTCTGAAAATATACCCCCCTCTAGTTCAAATTGAATTTCAGAAATAAATATTTTTAAAAATTTTTCTAATGCATATATAAATTGGTAGTGTTTTTTGGGGGTGACAGAATTTTCTATGTCCTCCAGATCAATGAGAAATTGTTTAATGGGGAGTCCTCCCAAAGAAGTGTGAAAATCCACCAGACGTAAAAAGGGGTCAAGTGATGAGGGAAAAGGGCCCTCCAAAAAAAATTGGCCCCGAGAAAAGGAAGGTTTACGATCAAATCCTGATGAAACCTTCGATGAACTCTTCCGCTGTTAGGTCGACCAATCGGCAAAAAAAAATCCAAAAAACGATTATAAACCCAACAAAAATTTTTTGTATCTGGCATTTTTTATTTTTAATTTTTTTCTCAAAAATTTGACAACACACATATCAAACAAATTTCATGCCAAACAAAAAAACATAGATCTGCTTTTGTAACTTATTCGAAAGGTTAAGGGTTTATAGGTATTCTGTCCAAAAATGGGGGGGTTTTTCCATACCCATCCAAGATAACAAAGGGCCAAAAGTACATAAAGGTACAGGGAAACTGTCATCTAAAAGGGTTTGGGTTTCAGGGGACAAATTCCCTTTCAGTTATAACACCAAAAAAATGACAGTTCCCCCGGTGGTGACAGCGGACAGGGGGCTGAGCTGGGTCGCTAGGTAAAGTAGCTGGGGGTCCTGCAACCCGTGTGGCCCCATCTGGGGTGGATGTCTAGGTGGGACATCTGGGGTGACATTCTAAGGGGGGCCACATCCGGGGTGTCGGGGGAAAAATGGTCATTTTGGGTGAAATTCACATATGTAACCACAGGTTGGTCAAACATGTTTTATGGGTAAAACGTGGTCACTTTGGGCCCCAATGGGGGTGTACAGATGACCTTTTTTCACCTTCAATCCTCTAGGTTTGGGGGCCAGTGGGGTGGGCCCCCTCTGGGTGCCACGGTGACGCCGGCATCTTGGGGGACCATGGGGTGCTGGCTCTATCTTCATTTCCCTTTCTTGTTAACGTGTGGTCTTTAGAAACATATTTTTTTCCCAGAAATTGTTGTGTTGAGAGTTTGGGGGGATGGGGCCAGTCTGCTCTCTGCCGCTGCTGCCTTCATTCTTTAGCTTTTCATAATTTCTAATCATGCAAATACTGCCTCTTCCGGGGGGGCATTGTGTATGAAATTTTTACAATTATAAAAATTCGGTCCCAGGGTCCTGTGGTCACTCAGGCACCTTTCCCCCCCCACTTTATCAACCGAGACTCTTGTGGTTGGTTTTATAATTGGGGCGCTAAACCAGGGTTATACGCGATGGGGGGAAGAATATTCGGCTCAATTCATGGAACCGGGGCACCCAATTCCCCAGATCAAGAGCCCCCCACCAGCGTCAGCCCCCTTGAGGTCGGGTTGAAGCATCAAACTGCAGCCCCCAGAGGGTTTAAATTTGTATTTTGTGCAGGGCACAAAAAATGAACAAAAAACGAAAAATGTCTAGAAAATGACAACAAATATTATGTTAGGGTTTGTCACAAATTCATTTTCCTATTTATTATAATTACGGTAACTTTTTGAAATTATTTTGGACAAAAAACCCCCCAAAATTTCCCGATTCTTCCTCTTTTCGGAACATTAACCATTTATCAATTCTTTTTTTATTTTTCGTAAATTACCCTTTACGCGCCTTCGGTAAGTTCCCCCATCATATCTACGAATAAATCGTTCCCCAAAAGCCCTTTTAACTAAATAATTAATAATAACAATTAAAAAAAAAAATAAAATATAAATATCGTTCAAAAATTTTTGGTTTTAGTTCTTTTGGAAACCCGTGATGAGATCTCTCATTTCTGGGCGACGTTCGGTCTTCGGGAGGATGTTTTAAAAGGGGCAGATTATCTGCGGTTTCCCCCTCTGTAAAAACACCTTCCTTTGGTATTAATACCTTTTGGGAATATCAAATACATGAACCAAATTTTCCTGGGAAGGGGGTTTTGCCCCCCTGGGGGACTGCTGACCTCAGGGGGAAATGGGGAAGGGAAAGGGAAACCACGGGCCTGGGGGGGGTTGCCCCGACCCGAGGGGTGGTGAAAAGGGGGGGTGTATCCTGGATCCACGGGCCTGGGTGGGCTTCTGACCCCGGGGAAAGGGGGAAGGGTGAATACCTGGGTCCACGGACCTGGGGTGGGTTTTGACCTCAGGGGAAATGGTGAAAGGGGGGGAAAACCTGGACCCCCGGACCTGGGGTGGGACTTCTGACCCCAGGGAAATGGTGAAGGGGGTATACCTGGATCCACGGACCCGGGTGGGGCCGACCTCAAAATGGTGAAGGTTGAATACCTGTATCCACGGACCTGGGGTGGGACTTGCTGACCCCAGGAAGTGGGGGGGAAAACCTGGACCCACGTATGGGGGGGCTTGTGACCTCAGGAAGTGGTGGTGAATCCTGGGTCCACGGACCTGGGGTGGGTTCTGACCTCAGAAGGGGGAAGGTGTACTATCCACGGACCTGGGTGGGACTTTTGACCTGGGAAATGGTGAAGGGGGTCCGGGTCCCGGGCCTGGGGGGACTGTGACCCAGGAAGTGGTGAAGGGGTGAATACCTGGGTCCAGGACCTGGGGTGGGACTTGCTGACCCAGGGAAGTGGTGAAGGATTTCCCCGGGTCCCCGGACCTGGGGTGGGGCTTGACCTAGGGGGGGGTAAGGACACCCGGGCCCACGTCCTGGGGTGGGACCTGACCCCAGGGGGTGGTGAAAGGGGGTATCCGGATCCACGGACCCTTTGGCGACCTAGGGGGAAAAGGGAAAACCCGGTCCCGGACCTGGGGTGGGACCCTGACCTCAGGGAAATGGTGAAGGTATCTTTTCCGGACCTGGGGTGGGGCTTTCTGACCTCGGGTGGTGGGTTTTATCCCCGGACCTGGGGTGGGTTTTTGACCTCAGGAAGTGGGGGGTTTTAAAACCTGATCCCGGACCGGGGGGGACTTTGACCCCCAGGGGAAATGGTGAAGGCGCACCTGGGCCCCCTCCCGGGGGGGGACTTTGACCTCAGGGGGTGGGGGAAGGGGAATACCGGATCCCCCCGGACCTGGGTATTTTGACCCGAGAAATGGGGAAGGGGGTATCTGGATCCACGACCTGGGGTGGGCTTTTCCCCGACCCCAGGAATGGTGAAGAGTGAAAACCCATCCACGGGCCGGGGGGACTTTTGGGCCTCAGGGGTGGGAATGAATCCTGGATCCCGGGCCTGGGGGGGACTGGATCAAAGTGGGGAAAAAGTATCCCCGGATCCCCGGACCTGGGGTGGGCTTGACCCCAAAGGGGGAAGGTTTAAACCTGGGTCCCCGGGCCTGGGGTGGGCTTTCACCCAGGGAAATGGGGGGGGCAACCCTGGACCCCCCCTGGGGGGGACTCTGACCTCGGGGGGAAATGGGGGGAAAGGAAAACCCGGGGCCACGGACCTGGGGTGGGGGCTGACCTCAGAGAAGTGGGGGAAGGGTGTATACCTGGAACCACGGGCCTGGGGTGGGACTTTCCCCCGGGGTGGAAGTGAAACCTGGATCCACGGACCCGGGTGGGACAACCCCCAGAAAAGGGGAAGGTGAATACCGGGAAACCCCGGACCTGGGGGGTTTTTTTGACCGGACCGGGGGGTTTAAAATAGGTGAGGATCCAGACTTTACGGGAAAGGCATCGGGGGATGAAATTCCCGGGAAGGCAGATGCAAAAATTGGGGGAGGAAGGTTTGGAAGGGAAAAATAGGATGGGGGCGTGTGGATAGGGGTGTGATGGAAATATGGATGGGGGTTGGATGGGAGTGAAGAAGGGAGAATGTCCGGGGGGAAAGATGGACTCCCACACATGAACCTGGGAAGATTTTGTAGGATGGGAAGTAGGGAAAGGAAGTTTAGGAAGTTTGGAGGGGTTTGGGGTGGGGGTTTATAAAAGTGGGAAGGAAATATCGGGGAAAAGATGGGCTCTGGACACATGAACCCGGAGAAGATTTTGTGTAGGGTGGGAAGTGCGATAAAATTTGGGGTGGAAGTGGGGGGGAGAATATCTGAGGGGAAAAGATGGGCTCCTGGAAAATGAACCGGGGTTTAGTGTAGGATGGGAAGTTGGGTGGGGGCTTAGGGTGGGGAAATTTGGATGGGGGTGTAGGATGGTAAGTGTGGGGGGGGAGAAATCTGGGGACACAGTGGACTCCGGAAAATGACCAAACTTAGATGCAGATTACTGAGAATGGATGGAAGTGAGGAAAAATTTTGAGGGGAAAATAACCTGGGAAACCTAAAAAACCAATGGTGGACTTTTAAATAAAAAATACCCCCAAAAGATCTGGCTCAGAATAACCTGAGGGGACAGGGGAATAAAATGCTCAGGTTTCACCTGGATAACCCGCAAGTTTCCTGACACTTGTGCTGTTCACTAGTAGTGTTATCCTTGTTCCTATATGGAGTTTTTTATCACTTTTCCCCCAGAGTGAGAGTTATTTTTTCCCTTTTTCACCTAGTAGTGAGAGTTATTTTATCCCGTTCCCAGTGGGGGAAAATTTTTATCACTTGTTCCCCGTAGTGGAGTTTTTATCCGTTTACCTAGAGGGAGGAACATTGCCCCCCTAGTGTTAAGTAGTTATTGGATAATGTTACCTAGTGGGAAGTTTTTTATCCTTTTCACCTGTTTTTAAGAGTTATTTTATCCTTGTTCACCAGTTTGTGTTATTTTATCATTTTCCCCCTAGTAGTAAATAATTACTTGTTCACTAAAATAGTTAGTGTTATTTTTATCACTTGTTAGATGGATGGATCCGTCAAAATGTCAGCTGGTCTGTAATAATTGTATCATGTACTTTGTAATTTTTTAATTAAAATTTTATTTTTTTTTTTTAAAAACTCTTTCCCCCCCAAACAGGGGGACCCACCGGCAGGGGCCCCCCAAAGGGAGGGGGACCCACAAGGCAGGTGACCCCCCGGCAGGACCAAAAGGGAGGGGACCCCCCGGAGGGACCCCCCAGGGGTCGCGTCCCACCGGCAGGGTGATTCCAGGGGGGGACCCCCCCAGGGGGGTGACCCCCCCCGGGAGGGGCCCCCCCAGGGGGGGAGAGAAAAAAAATAATCATCCACCCTTTTTGCCAGGCCTCACCCCAGTTTAAATTAACAAACACCCCCCCCCTTCCCCGGTTGCTCGTTTTCACCGGACTGTCCTCTCAGTTTCCTTCCCTTTTAAAAACCCGTCAATCCTATCCCCTAAAAAAAATTTTCATTTTTTTTCATCAAATACATGTATGCGGAAGTCAAAAATTCTCAAAACCTCTTTTTCCCAAATCCCCTAGGAAAAAGACCCCCACTTCCTTGATTTTATACCATTCATTTTCATCCTTTAAATGTTTTTGAAATCCCCCATCCCCAATTTTCCCCCTTGGGTTTCTCATTGACCCCGACAAATCTCCCTGTCTAGTCTTCTTTGCAACATTCACCATAGGCTTCCCCTGTCTCCAGTCTTCTTGTTTCAACATTCACACTAGGCTTACCTGTTCCGTCTTTTTGTGAACATTTCATCCACCCTTTTTAGGCCCTTCCACCCCCCTGTCTCATCTTCTTGCCAACATTATCACTCGGGTAGACTCATAAAACATCGATAACATCCTCAACATTCCACTTTGCTTAGGGGGTAATTTTTTTATCTCTAAAATTCACACCACTCATTTTTTCCCTTTTTAAACTTTTCAACATATCACTACAAACTGGCATGGTGCCAGATAAGTGGAAAATAGCAAATGTGATACCTATTTTCAAAGCAGGTGACAGGTCCTTAGCTTCGAACTATAGACCAATAAGCCTAACCTCCATAGTGGGAAAATTTATGAAATCAATAATTGCCGAGGCAGTTCGTAGCCACATTGAAAAGTATAAATTAATCAACGAATCTCAGCGTGGTTTTACAAAGGGGCGTTCCTGCCTTACAAATTTATTAATTTTTTTTCACTAGGTGGACTTCAATAAGGCTTATGATAGAGTCCCACATCAGAGACTATTGAGGAAAATTAAGGCACATGGAATAGGAGGAGAAATTTTTTCCTGGATAGAGGCATAGTTGACAAATAGGCAGCAGAGAGTTTGCATAAATGGGAAGAAATCAGAGTGGGGAAGCGTCACGAGCGGTGTTCCACATGGGTCAGTGTTGGGCCCCCTGTTGTTCACAATCTACATAAACGACATTGATGAGGGGTATAAAGAGCGACATAAGCAAGTTTGCCGATGATACCAAAATAGGCCGTCGAATTCATTCTGACGAGGACATTAGAGCACTCCAGGAAGATTTGAACAGACTGATCAAGTGGTCGGAGAAGTGGCAGATGCAGTTTAATATAGACAAATGTAAAGTTCTAAATGTTGGACAGGAAAATAACCATGCCACATATGAACTAAATAATGTAGATCTTAATATTACGGATTGTAAAAAAGATTTAGGAGTTCTGGTTAGCAGTAATCTGAAACCAAGACAACAGTGCATAAGTGTTCGCAATAAAGCTAACAGAATCCTTGGCTTCAGATTAAGAAGCATAAATAATAGGAGTCCTCAGGTTGTTCTTCAACTCTATATATCCTTGGTTAGGCCTCATTTAGATTATGCTGCAGAGTTTTGGTCACCGTATTACAGAACGGATATAAATGCTCTGGAAAACGTACAAAGGAGGATGACAAAGTTGATCCCATGTATCAGGAATCTTCCCTATGAGGATAGACTGAGGGCCCTGAATCTGCACTCTCTAGAAAGGGGGATGTGATTGAGGCGTATAAATGGAAGACAGGAATAAATAAAGGGGATGTAAATAACGTGCTGAAAATATCTAGCCTAGACAGGACTCGTAGCAATGGTTTTAAGTTGGAAAAATTCAGATTCAGGAAGGATACAGGAGAGCACTGGTTTGATAATAGAGTTGTGGATGAGTGGAACAAACTCCCGAGTACAGTTATAGAGGCTAAAACGTTGTGTAGTTTTAAAAATAGGTTAGATAAATACATGAGTGGGTGTGGGTGGGTGTGAGTTCGACCTGATTAGCTTGTGCTACTAGGTCAGTTGTCATGTTCCTTCCTTAAGTGAATGTGACCTAACCTGACTAGGTCGGGGCATTGGCTTAAGCCCGTAGGAGACTTGGACTTGCCTCGCATGGGCCAGTAGGCCTGCTGCAGTGTTCCTTCTTAAGCATCGACTCCAGGCTGAGGGACTGATTACCTCATACTCCTCCTCTCCTTACGCCTTCCTCTTTGTATTGGACTGATGAAGCCACTGTGTGGCGAAACGTTTCCTGAATAAAGATTCCCATATGCTGCATAAGTGTCTCAGTCTTCAACGTGAGTATATATAGGCAGCATAATGATGTGAAGAGTCAGGTGGAGAATGTTGAAGTTGATTGCTCAGAAGAGGTTGGAGTTGAGAAAGACCTACCCAGCATGGGCCAGTAGGTTTGTTGCTGTTTAGGACAACGCTGAAGAAGTTCCTGGCAAGAGGTTCAGCTATGTTGTAAAAGTTACGTTTTAAAGTCTAGCGAAAACCGACCAACCAGCAGGATCTTCACTTCTACTCTCGCCACAACACCAAAACTAAACGTAACTTTATCATAAGCTTCTTCCTTCAAGATCTTGAAATCTGTAGTAGTGAATTACTTGAGGAGGAATTCTCTTTCATCGAACAAGTATTTTCTAAACTTGACTATTCTCATCACTTCATTATAGACTGCAGACTCTGTGCATATAACATCTTTAGCTCATACATAAATAACCCGCACATAGCAGAGAGAAAAACTTATGAAGAGAGTGATTGAGCCAGTATATATAGGCGTAGAAGACAGTGACGGGAGAAACGAACGAACGAACGAAAGTTCAGGTAAGATCCCAAATGGGATGAGCGGGGAAGACGGGACAGACGAAGAATAGTGCTGGAGAGGAGTGTTCTTAGTCGTAGAAATAGAGCCAGCGCTTAACCCAGCAGCGAAGGCGATCGTGGAACAGATATTGAGAAGAGAAATTCAGGCTCTTCTGTTGGGACTCCGGTGGGGTGAGCGGGGAGGAAGGGACATGCGACGTTTAGCGCTAGAGAGGAGTGTAGAACTGAGCCATGTCTTAACCCAAAAGCTAAGGCGAACGTGGGTCAGAGAATGGTACCTGTCAGAGAAGGTACCTCTCGGAGAATCCAAGGTTAATTGTAAATAGGGTTAGTAGCAGAATCACACAAGGAGTAGAAAAGGTTGTGTTGGTTTGTGGGTCTGCGAATGTCTTTGTCAAGGAGAGAGGTCCAGTAGTCATGTCGTGTCTCAAGTTTGTCTATCTGTCTGTCACTGAGCGTCTTCCAGTACAGATTCAGCGCAGGGATGTTTAATTGGGCATGGAGAGACGTGCTTGTGGGAAAGTCCTCCCATCTGACATCAAGCATCCAGCGCAACGCCTTGTTCTGGGCACGCTGCAGTTTAAGTAAGTTTGTTTTCGCTGCAAGAGAGGGCTAGAGGAGAGTAAGTTATCAGAGGACATATTAGGGATTTGTAGAGGTGAAGTTTGGTGCGTTGAGAGGCGTGTTTCAGCTTGTAGAGGCCCGCAAGGGCCTTACTAGATATTGCATGCCTTGAGTGAATGTGTCCGTGTAAGCGTAGAAGGTAGTCAAGATTAACGCCAAGGACAGTGACAGATTGTGTCATGGGGATGTAAGTGCGGGTGTCAGCTGTTCTGAGCTCGACAGGTAATGGAGGATCACGTTTTCTGTAGTTAAAATTTGTAATGCTGGATTTAGCTGCATTGGTTTTGATCCTCCATTTTTGTTCCCAGATGGCTATCCTGTCGACCTCATTTTCTGTTTTGTGTGTGAGTGTATCTATGTGAGACACATATGCAACAGTTAGGTATCTTTATTTCGAAACGTTTCGCCTACACAGTAGGCTTCTTCAGTCGAGTACAGAAAAGTTAATAGAAGCAGAAGATACTTGAAGACGATGTAATCAGTCCATCACCCTTAAAGTTTTGAGGTGGTCAGTCCCTCAGTCTGGAGAAGAGCATTGTTCCGTTGTCTGAAACAATATGAAGTTGAAGTGACAGGATGGAGCCTTTATATAGTGCCAGGAGGTGAGACGTAGGTTGCTTTGGGAGGGCAGGTCCCTCTCAAACCCAGCCGTTCTCACTAGTAGAGGTCGAAGTTGATGGTCTGTACCAAGATACCCTTGTGTTGCAGTGTCTGTCACTTCAACTTCATATTGTTTCAGACAACGGAACAATGCTCTTCTCCAGACTGAGGGACTGACCACCTCAAAACTTTAAGGGTGATGGACTGATTACATCGTCTTCAAGTATCTTCTCCTTCTATCAACTTTTCTGTACTCGACTGAAGAAGCCTACTGTGTAGGCGAAACGTTTCGAAATAAAGATACCTAACTGTTGCATATGTGTCTTACCTAACAATCTGTCGGTATTTTATACCATTTTAATGTTCATCGAGTGTATCTATATTGGCATGAGTGATAAGTTGTCTGCATAGGCTAGTGTGATGGAGTTTTGGTATACAGGTGTTGGAATGTCGTTAGTGTATAAAACGTAGACGGTAGGGGAGAGGACAGATCCCTGAGGTACTCCAGCATTTAGTGTGAAGTAGTCAGAGTAACAGCCTTGGAATTTGATTCTCCTGTTACGGCCGTCTAGGAAGTTGCAGAGGAGTTTACGAGTAGTGAGAGGCAGGTTAAAGTTAGTGCAGAGTTTGTACTTGAGCCCTTGGTGCCAGACAGTGTCAAAAGCTTTTTCAACGTCTTTGCAACCAGGGCTGTCCTGTTTCTTTGTTTTGTGTTTATGTGGGTGTAGTTGAGAATTATTTTAATGACATCCTGTGTGGATCTGTGTGCTCTGAAGCCAAACTGGCCATCAGAAAGTAGAGAGTTGTGTTCCAGGTATCTGCGAAGGCGATGGTTGATGAGTTTTTCAGAGTTTTCCTAAAGTTTCGAGGAGGCTGATAGGGCGATAGTTTCTAGGATCAGAGTGGTCCTTTTTGGGTTTAGGAAGGAGGATAGCAGTAGCAGCTTTGAAGAGGGAAGGGAAGTATCCAGAGGCAAGGGAGGCATTGAGGAGGTTTGTATAGGCAGTAATGATAGAGTCAGGAAGATGTTTAAGGATATGGTTTACGCCAGAGGCACCAGGAGCCTTGGGAGGAAGGTGTCTGAGGAGAGTTATAATGTCTGTGTTGGTGAAAGGAGTGTCGAGTTCTTGGGAGGAGGTAAGAAAGTCTAGATGTATGTGGCTGTCTGGTGTTGTTTCTTGTGTGTGTGCGGTGTTCCAGTGTTCTATGTTTTGAATGTGTTGAATAACGTTAGGGTGAGGTGGGTGAGGGTGGAAGATGTTCTTCCAGATGAGTTTGAAGATGTTGGTAGCAGCCTGTGGGTCTGAGATGTGCGTGTTGTTGTGGGTGATGTGTTTGAATTTGTTGGTGGGAGTTCTGCCTTTGATATTTTTGATAATGTTCCAGAAGGCTTTAGTGTTTTTAATACGCTGTTTGTCTGCTTGTTGTATGAGTTTTGACCAGTGATTGTTGTGGTCTTGGTCTAGGCTGTGTAAAATGTTGTTTCTAAGGTAAGTGAGATCTAATCGGACTTGATTAAATCTGTGTGTGTTGTAGAGGAAGCGGTCGTGGTAGCAGATAATTAGTCTTCTTGTTCTGAGTGACGGTTTGAAGGAATAACGAGTGGTGTGAGTTTTCTTTGGTATTGCGGTGCTGGCTGCTTGTGTAATGGTGTCCTGGATGAGATGAAGTTGAGTATCGATGTCAGAGATAGGTTTGTTGTTGTAGTCATAGGTGAGGTTAGTATTGTCTATGTGTTGTTTGAAAGCATCCCAGTCAGCGTTCTTGTAGGAGAAGGAAGGTGTGGTTGGAATGAGGATAGGGTTGGAGGAGATGTGTAAGATGACTGGGATGTGATCAGAGCCTGTAATAGGGCCAGGTGAGATGTAGTGTTGAAATAAAGAGCTGGCTCGGTTTGCCAGAATGATGTCTGGTTTGCCTTGGCCCGTTTGATTGTAGAAGGTATTGAAGTCTGGGCCGAGATGAATTAGGTGTTTATGGTCTGTGAAGTTGAGTAATTGGTGACCAAGTTGGTTGTTACTGGTGTGATGAAAGGCGGTGTGTTAGGCATTCATGTCAGCTAGTAGGTATGTTGGTGTGTTCGTGTAGTTGAAGACTAAGGAAAGATCGTGTATGTTGAGAATAGTGTTTGGGCGAGCATAGGTGGTGAAAAAGATAAAGGGGCCAAGGTGGGTGTGTATTCTGACTGCAAGACAGTGTTGGTGAATAAAAGGGATTGGGAGAAATTCGTGTTTTATGTTGGATTTGACAAGGATGGCAACCCCATCGTGGGGATAGTAGGTGGACTGTAGTGCAGTATAACCATAATGGCGGATACGTTGAGGAGCTTTGAGGCAGGTACTGTTTAACAAAACAATATCTGGCCTCTCTGCTTCAAAGAGCTCGGCCAGTAGGTGTCTAATTGTATAGTAAGAACGTACGTTGAACTGAACAACTTTAAACATGATTTAATGATTTCGTCATAGCAGTTAATGTTGGGGGAGGAGTTTGGATTATAGCCCGTGATAGTGGTGCGTGAATAAACAGAACACTAGATCCTTGTCCAATTCTGTTGTTACATTTATGTTATTGTAATCATAGTATATGGAGAAAAAGAGAGAGGTTAAGTTGAAAATAAGAAAAAGTTTTGGAGTGAGATTAACAAGTTAAGAAAGCCTAGAGAACAAATGGATTTGTCAGTTAAAAAAAGTAGAGGAGAGTTATTAAATGGAGAGTTAGAGGTATTGGGAAGATGTAAGGAATAAATAACAAAAAGGCACAATACCGTGACTGGAACGATACACAAATAACCCGCACATAAAAGAGAGAAGCTTACGACGACGTTTCGGTCCGACTTGGACCATTGACAAAGTCACACTAACAGAGGTGGAGCAGGACGGCTATATATAGGCAGGAAGAGGTGGAGGTAGTAGTAGTAGTAGTAGTACAAGAATTGTATATAATACCGACAGGATGAAATGACACATGCACAACACCCGGGCATCCCCACCGTAGACGTTTCGCCATCCAGCCAGCAACTGGATGGCGAAACGTCCACAACAAAGACAACCAGACGCCGCACATGTGTCTTAATTTCATCAGTAGTTGTAGTAGAAGAAGAAGAGGTAGTAGTAGTGGTAGTGGTAGAAGTGGGAAATAAGGAAGACGAGCCAGTCAAATACAAAGGAAGGGGAGCACTGCAAGAGAGCTAGAAACCCACAGAGGGAGAGCAAGCGCACAGAGGTGCGTGAAAGGGGAAGTGGTGAAATAAAATAAATGAAGAAGGAACAGAAACACGAGACAGGAGAGAGAAAGACAACCCAGAGGAGAAAAGGAGAGAGGAAAGGGGAAGAGGAAGAAGAAAAAGAAGAAAAAGAAGAAGAAAAAGAAGAAGAAGAAGAAGAAGAAGAAGAAGAAGAAGAAGAAGGAGAAGAAGAAGAAGAAGAAGAAAAAATGAGGATTCAGGTTAAGTCACGGGTGTTCTGAAGTTTGGAGCATTTTACAATGTAGTGGGAGAGGAAGGCATCTACAGAGACGAAGCCAGGGCTAAGGTTCATACAAGGAAAGTTGTGTATAAGAGAGGATTCAACTAAACGGCGACTGTTCGAGTTGGAAGTAGGGAAGACAGTTTTAGCAGAAGACCAGTCAATAGGATGGCTATGATCTCTGACGTGACAGAAAAGAGCATTGTTAGTGTCGGCAAGCCTAACACTATTTTTGTGCTCCCTAAGTCTGTCAGAAAGAGATCGACCAGTTTCTCCGAAGTATTGAAGAGGACAGGAGGAGCAAGAAATAGAGTAGACACCAGGAACATCTGTAGAGGGAGGAGAGGTATGAACGAGATTAGTGCGAAGAGTGTTAGTCTGGCGGAAGGTAAGCTTGATGTCTAAGGGACGGAGAGAATTGTTGAGATTAGAAAGACCGGAAATGTAGGGAAGGCAGAGGATAGAAGAGTTCCCAAGAGTAGAGAGTTTGGGAGAGAAGAAATTGCGTTTAGCACGTGAGAGGGCAGAGTCTATGAAATGGGAAGGGTAGCCAAGACGGGAGAACGAATTATGAAGAGTGGAAATTTCTGCTGGAAGGAACTGAGGATCACAGATGCGGAGGGCACCTCCACCTCTTCCTGCCTATATATAGCCGTCCTGCTCCACCTCTGTTAGTGTGACTTTGTCAATGGTCCAAGTCGGACCGAAACGTCGTCGTAAGCTTCTCTCTTTTATGTGCGGGTTATTTGTGTATGTAAGGAATATTTTGAGGAATTGTTAGATGTTGATGAAGATAGGGAAGCTGTGATTTCGTGTATAGGGCAAGGAGGAATGACATCTTGTAGGAGTGAGGAAGAGCCAGTTGTGAGTGTGGGGGAAGTTCGTGAGGCAGTAGGTAAAATGAAAGGGGGTAACGCAGGGAGCAGGTGGGGATATAGTTTTGGAGTGGTTGGTGCAATTACTTAATAAATGTATGGAAGAGGGTAAGGTACCTAGGGATTGGCAGAGAGCATGCATAGTTCCTTTGTATAAAGGCAAAGGGACAAAAGAGAATGCAAAAATTATAGGGGGATAAGTCTGTTGAGTATACCTGGTAAAGTGTATGGCAGAGTTATTATTGAAAGAATTAAGAGTAAGACGGAGAATAGGATAGCAGATGAGCAAGGAGGCTTTATGAAAGGTAGGGGGTGTGTGGACCAGATGTTTACAGTGAAATATATAAGTGAACAGTATTTAGATAAGGCTAAAGAGGTTTTTGTGGCATTTATGGATTTGGAAAAGGCATATGACAGGGTGGATAGGGAGGCAATGTTGCAGATGTTGCAGGTGTATTGTGTAGGAGGTAGGTTACTGAAAGCAGTGAAGAGTTTTTACGAGGATAGTGAGGCTCAAGTTAGAGTATGTAGGAAAGAGGGAGATTATTTCCCAGTAAAAGTAAGCCTTAGACAAGGATGTGTGATGTCACCGTGGTTGTTTAATATATTTATAGATGGGGTTGTAAGAGAAGTAAATGCGAGGGTCTTGGCAAGAGGCGTGGAGTTAAAAGATAAAGAATCACACATAAAGTGGGAGTTGTCACAGTTGCTCTTTGCTGATGACACTGTGCTCTTGGGAGATTCTGAAGAGAAGTTGCAGAGGTTGGTGGATGAATTTGGTAGGGTATGCAAAAGAAGAAAATTAAAAGTGAATACAGGAAAGAGTAACAAAAAGATTAGGTGATGAAAGATTGGATATCAGATTGGAGGGAGAGAGTATGGAGGAGGTGAATGTATTCAGATATTTGGGAGTGGACGTGTCAGCGGATAGGTCTATGAAAGATGAGGTGAATCATAGAATTGATGGGAAAAGGGTGAGCGGTGCACTTAGGAGTCTGTGGAGACAATGAACTTTGTCCTTGGAGGCAAAGAGGGGAATGTATGAGAGTATAGTTTTACCAACGCTCTTATATGGGTGTGAAGCATGGGTGATGAATGTTGCAGCGAGGAGAAGGCTGGAGGCAGTGGAGATGTCATGTCTGAGAGCAATGTGTGGTGTGAATATAATGCAGAGAATTCGTAGTTTGGAAGTTAGGAGGAAGTGCAGGATTACCAAAACTGTTGTCCAGAGGGCTGAGGAAGGGTTGTTGAGGTGGTTCGGACATGTAGAGAGAATGGAGCGAAGCAGAATGACTTCAAGAGTGTATCAGTCTGTAGTGGAAGGAAGGCGGGGTAGGGGTCGGCCTAGGAAAGGTTGGAGGGAGGGGGTAAAGGAGGTTTTGTGTGCGAGGGGCTTGGACTTCCAGCAGGCATGCGTGAGCGTGTTTGATAGGAGTGAATGGAGACAAATGGTTTATAATACTTGACGTGCTGTTGGAGTGTGAGCAAAGTAACATTTATGAAGGGATTCAGGGAAACCGGCAGGCCGGACTTGAGTCCTGGAGATGGGAAGTACAGTGCCTGCACTCTGAAGGAGGGGTGTTAATGTTGCAGTTTAAAAACTGTAGTGTAAAGCACCCTTCTGGCAAGACAGTGATGGAGTGAATGATGGTGAAAGTTTTTCTTTTTCGGGCCACCCTGCCTTGGTGGGAATCGGCCAGTGTGTTAATAAAAAATAATAATCTTAGTTCAAAACTTTATCTGGTTTCCCTACAATCGACTATCACACTTTTTACAGGGAGTCTTATGGAAGGTTTTTACTGCATCAACACTTTTAAATATAGCTTTGATATAAAAATTCTTAAGTAGAGAAGGTATATCAAGTTTTCATGGTAAGGGAAAGCCAACATATTTTTAGCTGAATAAAGTTGTTTTTCCTTTTGTGTTTCAGTTTGTACATATGGAAAACATCGAAACAAGATTGCCTAGCAAAATCCTTCCCAATAATGTGAGAATCATGAAAACGCTTGGATGTTCATTATTCTTTTCTCACACACACACACACACACACACACACACACATAGGCTAGGTGGACAAAGACTACAGACCTCACTCAGGGAGAAAGACCTTGGGGTGACCATAACACCGAGCACATCACCGGAGGCACACATCAACCAAATAACTGCTGCAGCATACGGGCGCCTGGCAAACCTGAGAATAGCGTTCCGATACCTTAATAAGGAATCGTTCAAGACACTGTACACTGTGTATGTTAGGCCCATACTGGAGTATGCAGCACCAGTCTGGAACCCACACCTGGTCAAGCACGTCAAGAAGTTAGAGAAAGTACAAAGGTTTGCAACAAGGCTAGTCCCAGAGCTCAGGGGAATGTCGTACGAGGAAAGGTTGAGGGAAATCGGACTGACGACACTGGAGGACAGAAGGGTCAGGGGAGACATGATAACGACATACAAGATACTGCGGGGAATAGACAAGGTGGACAGAGATAGGATGTTCCAGAGAGAGGACACAGGGACAAGGGGTCACAACTGGAAGCTGAAGACTCAGACGAGTCACAGGGACGTTAGGAAGTATTTCTTCAGTCATAGAGTTGTCAGGAAGTGGAATAGCCTAGCAAGTGAAGTAGTGGAGGCAGGAACCATACATAGTTTTAAGAAGAGGTATGATACAGCTCAGGAAACAGAGAGAGAGAGGACCTAGTAGCGATCAGTGAAGAGGCGGGGCCAGGAGCTGAGTCTCGACCCCTGCAACCACAATTAGGTGAGTACACACACACACACACACACACACACACACACACACACACACTCACACTCACACACACACAGACACACACACACACGCACACACACACTCACACTCACACACACACACACACCCACACACACACACACACACCCACCCCCACCCACACCCCCACACCACACACACCCACACACAACACACCCACACACCCCACACACACCTCATAGTGTTACACAAGAGGAAACTCATTTTAACATAATTTGATTGTATTAGGATCAAGCTTTCCTGTCTTCGCTACAAACATTGTGTTCTGTCTCCTTCACCTCTCACCAAGAGGTATAAAATGGAAAGTGGGGGAGTTTTGTGAAGACAGATGTAGAGGTCACTCATGCCATTTAAAAAATAAAAATTACCTATATTGGGAAACCCTTAAAATGTAGGTTAAACCGGTTTTGCGGGGAAGTTTGTCAGATCTCTTGTTTAACGTGAATAGGGGACTGATTATTCTGAATCTTGATACATTTGTTTTAGGATGCCTATATGTCAGGCTGGTATATGAATTAGCCAACTTATTTTTTTTTAATTTATTGAAAAATTTCCCCTTAACTCAGCGATGTTTTCCCTTGACCATAAACCGTAATTGAAAATATAAAATCTTAGTTGAAGCTGCTTTTGGTAGGGCACCGGGATGTGGTATTGTATTTATAATTTTTTTAAGGGACATGGTGAAAATGCCTTGAAATAAAATTGGTCCTAGTAATTTCTCTAACCTTTATGTTTCCCCCTTTGGGTTTTTCTTGATCTGACATATTCTCTGCCCTTAGTGAGTTCCCCTGACATAGAGAATTTTTTCTCATATTACCCTGAGGGGATTTGTTTCTTAAATTTGGTTTTGACTTTTAAATGGTTCTCTGATGTTTTGCTAGTGATTCCTTGCCATCAAGAACATCACGAGTTCAATGTGTCTGCTGATGTCTCTTACTGCCTTTTTTATCCACAACATTAATGGCAGTCTCTGGTAAACCAAGTCCAAAATGAAATTTAGAACTGTTGGTCTTGTCGAGTCCGCCAGCATTCATGGGAATATAATTTGTTGGTTACATCACTGTTGATCCAGCGCCAGGCTCCTGGACAGGCACCTGAAGTGTCACATCACTGGTGATCCACCCGCCAGGCCCTGAACAGGCCACCTGAAGCGAAATTTCGGGATCCAGCTGCCGGGCCCCGGGAAAGGGTCACCGAAGTTACATCACTGGAAGCTGCCGGCTCCTGACAGGTCACCCGAAGGTCACATCATGACAGGCCCCTCGAAGTGTCACATCACGGGACAGGTCATGATAAAAAAAATGCGTTCTACGTAGGTAGGATTTTCCACACTTTTTTTTTAGAGTACAACCACTTTGGGCTTGAGATGTTGTAGTGGGTGATCTTGTGAGGAGACAAGTTACCTTCATGGGTTTGAAGATTTTTCCCCCAGGCTTCTCAAGTTGGGATTGACTGCGGGGGAAAAAGCATCTGTGACTTCGGGGAAAAATTTTCCCCTTTTTCCCATGTAGAAGTCTTACTGTACCCCTTTTAGAAAAGATATCAGAAAAGTTTCGCCAGCCAATATATTTCATTCAAAAAGAGATGTTACTCAATAAAGATTATTGTTGAAAAAATGCCCATTCATCCATTTTTTTGCTTCTCTGAACCATTTATCAACAATAGTATCATATTTTTTGAGTTGTGGTAAACCCCAAAATCATCCTTTTTTCTTAGTCTCGGAGATAGTATTGAAGCATTTATGTAAATTTTTTGAAGGCCACACCCCTTCCCGCAGCTGGGCCTACAGGGGTCACGCAACGCTTTAAAATTAGGGGCTGACATGCCACACTTTCCCCTCTTTCACGTTAATAAGAATTTGATGATGGCAGCCTTTTTTTCGGTGGGAAGACCTGTTGGCAGTCTTGGGAGGAAGACCATGTTGGGAGTTTCTGGAGAGGGGAAAACCAGTTGGCAGTCTTGCTGGAGAGAGGAAGACCCATGTTGGCTCTTGCTAAAAGCCTGTTGGGTTTTAGAGAGGGACCATGTTTAAAATTTCTGGAGAGGGAAAACCCGTTGGAGTTTGTGGGGGAAAAAAACCATGTTGGATTTTTGGAAAGAATGGGCAAAATTTTCGGAAAGCCATTTCATTTTCTGGGGAGACCAAAATTTTTGTTTTTTTTGATCTCAAAGTCCGTTTTTAAAATTTTTTTAATTACCCTTTGAAGTTTTAAAAACCAAGTTCACCAGTTGTTTAAGGAGTTAAGGAAAAACTTAAAGTTGGAACAAAAGTGATGAATTTTTTTTTTTTTTTTTTTTCCCTTGCCAAAAAAATTTTTCCCTTTTGGGGGTTTTGCTTTTTTTCTTTTTCCAAATTTTCTGGGGGAGATTTTTTCAGCCCCTTTAAAGTGTTTTGTGTATAAAGATTTACCATCAATCATTCTGCGGTTAACGTCCCAACATGATATTTCTTCCCATTTTGATGTTCGCGAACAACAACTGAACCTCTTTACCTTTTGCAAGCATAGGACGCACCCGATTCGCTGTTTGGGTAGTTTGTTTAATGGTCAGGTGTTCAAAAAACGATTTAAAGCTTAGAGATCTCCCGGAATACTAGAAAGGACTGCCCCTAGCATCCCGCCTGTTACTTTTTTAACAAGAGTCATATCCTGTCCAAATCCATTAGAATTCAGTATGATTCAATAGTCTTAGGATTACAACTGGGAGGCTACTAACAGAGAAATTAAAATTTAATAAATTTATTAATTTAGAGGATATTATCAAAAATTTAAAATTTAAAATTTTAATCACAAAACAAAATAAATACATCTCTCGATAAATATTTGGGAAAGCAAATCACATTTATAATTTTAAGTACCGTCTGGACATTAACATTTAAAAGATATTACAAATATGTACAATAAATTTTTTGTATGTGTGTAAGTGTCCGAGTTCTCTGTCTCAGACCGTGTTAAACAAGTGACTAAAAGTCCTCACATAAATAACTTCTTGACCGACTGGAACCAGAACAGTCTGTTTAACAAAAAAGAATCTAAACCCAAAAAAATCAACAAAATGGGGCACAATCAGGGTGGAGATAATATAACGACACTAAGTAGGGACCGTCAGCAGATCCTCCAGAAAGTCATAAAATCTTTATAATCTAAGTTCAAAAAAAAATCACCGACTGTGATAATAAAAGATACCAGTACAACATTAGGTCAGAAGTTCAGCTCAGGACCTGAGAGGCTGTGTCTATCGACACACAACCTCAGTACAACGTCGAAATCACTAAGTCTATACAAAGGGTTTTGTGAAAAGAGTTCACAGAACCAAAATAATGAGACAGACAACTGTCCAACCACCAAAAGAGTCTAGACCAGACTGAATACTTCAGGCGAGGGAGGAAACCCCCCGATCACGGATAGTCCGGGACAACCGCCAGAAGCCGGGGAGTCTAACGACCAAACGATAATTACAGTAGTTAACAATCAAGACGAAATGAGCACATAATATGTTAAACCTACCTAACAAAGGGCTACGTCAAATAACAATTTAGTTTTTGCTATTATCGCAAATAAACAATATAAAAAATTTAAAAGAAAAGGTAAAATTATATATACATAATCATTGCAACCATTCAGTGCAACACTTAAAAAGACAAACGGTATGGGGGTTTTTTGTTTTCACTTTTTATGATTACTATACTACAATTTAATATAAACTTTAAACAAGTCTCTCTTGTCCCAAACACCTCACAATTTCACAGCTCTGTCACTGGGGTATGCCCCCAGTACTAGAGCAGACACGATCGATTCTGCATCTCGGGGTTTTGCACATGAGAGACAGGGGTAGCGCAGACAAGCCTAACACGATGAGGCTCGATCATAGTAGAGGAGACTGATTCCATTTAAGTAGTGGGTTTTGGGAAAGCTAGGCAGATGGAAATCTGAGTATGAAACAGCATGTGTAGGGAAAGGGGGGCTGGCAGAAAGGGGCCACACCGTAACATCGCCCCCACAACACACCCAACAACACTCACCTGTCCTCCTCATACACAACATATGTGAATATATAAATATAATAATTTGACGCATGGTATACATAGTTTATATGGGCTGGGGGGATTAAGTTACTGTACGCATTTGAAATACAAGTAACAAAGATATTTGGGCATAAAATTACAAATTTTAAAAGGGGGAATGCCCAAATATCGCAAAAAGTTCCCAAAGGGCACCACAAGAGCTAGAGCCTTTTTCAATAGTAGCATAATTTTCTGGTATCTTTGAGCTTAGATGAATAGTAACATATAAGATGGAGAATATATGGATGTTGACTGTTGAGAAACACCCTGCATAACAACTCGCATCTATATGTAAAAAAATGGAAAAATTGGAAATTAGCTCTGGGCGAGGAAAACAGATGTTTCAACCGAAGGGGTTAAAATCTCTAGTCCCGATGAACTGAACTTTTCACAATGAACCAGTGAAGGTGTAGGGGGAGGGGTGTAGGGGTTGCCGTCACTTGACACGTGGCACCGGGGCCCCTGATCGCTACTTTTCCTTCAAGGGCCCAAATAAAATGTTTTTCCAGTTTACGAGGTCTTCTTTACACCCAAATGTCCTCCATGGGGCCATTGTGAGCAAAATCAATGGCTTGTTCACGAAATGTAACGGGGCACTAAATTTGATTGGTGGAAACACTATCAGCTGACAACTTGAGTATTTTTTTCCACGTACACCGTTATTATAATAGTAACAATTTTCGAGATCCTTTTCTTCCTCTCAGTAACTGCTATATCTCCCGTCTTTTCCATTGACTGATCAACAAACTGATTCTTTATTAAATCATCATGAGTTAGAAATTTAACGTCAGTAGTGTCCTGACTAGGTTGAAGCACGGGAGTTGGTGTTAATCATCCTGGCGCAGAGCGTCACTAAACAACATATTCAAGCCCAAATCATTGTCATCCACTAACCCAACAATACTGAGGAAACATAAACTCAAATATCACTTTAAGTGCAGCTAACACATCCTACATTTATTATTCTTAACCAATGCCAAAAAAAAAAAAACTTAGAAAATAAAGAAAAACATTGCAATATCAAAGAAACACTAGTTCCGATTTGACCTTGAGTACAGGTAACATCTCAGTGAATCAGATCATACATTTCCTTGCCTTCAATCTGCAAAATCATCTATCACCTCATCAAAATCAATGCTGTCAACTGACCCATTTTATATGGATAACATTGCTATGTAAGAGATTCTGGTTTGACTCTTTGTGGACCGTAAATAGTTTTTAATCAGCTTCAAATTGGAGAAACTCCTTTCACAAGAAGACACAGAAACACGTATAGTAAGGAACAACCTCAGGCAGAGTGTTAAATTTTTCACAACGTGAACCCACAATGGAATCCAATGCCGTTTTATTTTTCTTCGCAAGTAAGGATTGATAGTGAAGACCAAAGAGAAAACAAATCAGGAAAGCAGAAGACAGAGAGACGAAAGAGTGAGAGTTGGAAGAAATTCAATGAAATACCATTCAACTATGAATGTTAGTACATCCAGTGCAGTCCAGTGCTTAACTTTTTCAAGATCAACATCAGCAGCTTGCAGGTGTCTCCTTAGTCTTGGTATTTCAAGCATGAGCTCATTCTTGCATATTTCATTATAGAAGACTGTGAGTCTTCAAGCCGTCACTTTCAATTCTTCTTCAGTAGCTTGTACAAGATTCTTTGAATGACCACAAACATGGCTGCCACGTACGTCCTTTATTGCTTTTGATCGTATCTCGAGTTCATTATGAAAACGATCAATGCACTCCAACATCGCCATCTTGTTTTCTTCCTGTAGAGTGAGTCCGGAATCTCTTGCCTGCTCCCCTGCCATCCTTTTCTTTAACCTGATTCTTTTCTCTGTTGGAAATACATACTTCTCACATTTCAAAAGTGCTGTTGTATTGAACTTTCCACTATGCGATCTCGCCCTTCATTCAAAAATAATCGTAGTGCGTCTAACTTCACCACCACTTTGTCAAGAGTTAAATCCTTAGTCTGCCAGTACTGCTGTGCACGCTGAACCTCCCGAAGTATGTCACACCAGAAATACAGATAACACACAAATGTGAAATCACACACAGCAGGGAGAAACCCTCCACCCGGAGGGCCCAAGAAAGAAGACAGAAGAAAGAAGAAGATGAACGACACCCCCCACCAGGGGCCACCGCCGGGTCACCATCTGGAGAAGACACGGACCGGAAGTATCGGCAAATCCCTAATGAATGAATGAAGCAGGGAGAAGACCTTGTGCTGCTCCTCTTGTATCCAAATTTTCCCGTGGATCGCAAAGAGCTTCAGTCACTGCCACAAATTTCTCGAAAGATTCAGCTACTGGTTTCACTGCATTGTAATGAGAACTCCATCTTGTTGTTGATAATCTTTCCAAAGAGACTACAGTATGGTCCATTAATACATCCCATCGATGGGTGGAGGAGGCAAAGAATGTATACGCTGACTCAAGACTACCAACAAATTTTACACATGATGAATTCTCGGCAAAAGAATGCTGACTACACAAGTTCAATGAATGGTTCACACAACCACTGAAAATTGCCTTCTTTTTCTTTAAGAATGACTTGTTCACCCCCATGGACCCCAGCCATGGTGGCAGCATTGTCATATCCCTGAGCACGGCACAGCATGAAGTCCAGTCCATCACTTTCCAGCTTTTTCAGGATATCAGAACTGATATCAGCAGCTTTTTTGCCATTCAAAGAAAAACTTCCTTCACTTGAACTCTTCTATCCTCCATTTGCAAGTACCTGATAACTTCTGACATTTGGTCAGTGTGTGTCACATCTGGTGTATTGTCAAACATAACGCTGTAGTGTACAGCTCTCTTGATATCAGTAACGAGTTTCTCTTTGACTCGATTTACCAGAACACTTAAAAACCCATTTTGAGTTGATGGTGATAGATACGAAAGTGATGACCTGTGTTCACTTGAGCTGCACTTCAGTCTCATTAGGTGCTCTTTTATCAGAGGATCATACTTAGCTATTAATTCAACCATCTCAAGAAGTTTCCTCTATTTGATGAGAATTCGTCCTCCCTGTGTCCGCGAAATGCTAAGTTCTGTTTAGCCAGAAACAGTGTAATCTCGAGCAGCCTGTACAATATTTCCTTCCACCTTTTCTTCTGGATTTTCATTGAAACAATTATTTCTGCATCAATGGTTTTGTTCACCCTTAAACCGGTTGCCATGATTTTCCAATTCTCGAGGCAACGTAGGTGTTCATGAGAAGTTTCATGATTGTGTACTTTTGGGTTCAGCTTCCACCATGTTTGATACCCAGTCACAAACTTTGATGTTATACTTGTAACACTAGAGGTAAACAATCTACAGCAGTAACAGTATAATTTCCCACTGACTGGCGAGTATACCATCCATGATCGCAAATCTTTCTCACAATTCTGCATCTGTTTGTAGAACCATTCTTTAGAAAGCTGACGCTTATCGCCTTTTGCATTTTTTCTCTTTGTAACACGAAAAGGGCCATCCTTGTTCTGATAAACATTACTACCTCTTTTGATGATTTCAATCCTGGAATAGTCTGGAATTGGAATTTTCGAAGAAGAAACGTCACACATCGATGCTAACTCTCGCAGACTCTTATTCCCTTCATTACTCTCGCTTATATTATCATTGACGGAGTCAGAATCGACATCAGTGTTATCAGTAAGATAACACTGAGATACTGAACCATAGACTCAGCCATTTTTCGCATTAGCTGAACTTTTTCATTTTTTGCCTGCCATTGTTGACATCCAGGAGGCCTCTTCGATTTATGCATTCCATGAGGCATGATATTATATCAATGATCTGAAAAAAGAATGCCAGGTTCACCGTTTTGGTTCTATTGAATATTCGGTAATTTTTAATGGTGACAAGAAATAAATGGTGCCTAGGGGCCCACAAAAGGCAGGAACAAAAACACAGAGGGAGTGAGGGAAATAATAATGGACCAAATACCCAAGGCAGAAGAAAGAAAACCCAAAGGAGAAAGAGGAAAGGAGGAGGAGGTAAAAAGAAACAGGTTAAGTCACGGGTGTTCTGAAGTGTGGAGCATTGTACAATGCAATGGGAAAGGAAGGCATCTACGGAGACGAAGCCAGGACTAAGATTCATACAAAGAAAGGTAGGTAAGACACATAGGCAACAGATAGTTCCAGACTATGGAACAGAACATCTCCAGGCTGAGGGACTGACAACCTCAAATCTACGACTTCAAGGGTGATGGACTGATTACATAGTCTACATATCTCTACTACTCCTGCCTAATTTCTGTACTCGACTGAAGAACTGAAGAAGCCTACTGTGTAGGCAAAACGTTTCAGAATAAAGTTACCTAACTGTTACCTATGTGTCTTACCTACCAACCTGTCGGTATTGTATACCATTTTGATATTCACTCATACAAGGAAAGTTGTGTATGTAGATGACATCTTTGCTCTTTGTCCTGAAGACTCTAGCCACTGTGTGGCTTCATCAGTACAATACAAAGTGGGCCAACAGGCCTGCTGCAGTATTCCTCTTTTCTTATGTTCTTATGTTGTATAATTGCCTCAATCTTCAGTAGGAATCTAATTCCTTGCTTCCTTTCCTTGATGTTAATATCCACCTCTCAGATACAGGTTTTGGTTTTTCCGTGTAGCACAAGCCTATGTAAAGTGGCATATGCATTCACTACTGTGATAAATGGTTTGAAAACTGACAAGTTGAAGATTGAGACACATATGCAACATATGGGAATCTTTATTAAGGAAACTTCTCGCCACACAATGGCTTCTTCAGTCCAAAATAAAGTAGAGAAGGGCAACGTTTCACTTTCCAGGAGCTTTGTCAAGCTGATACAAACAATACATGGACACAGAGGGCATATATAGGCTTTGAGTGAGGTGTAGTACAAGTAGAGGTAGTAGTAGTTGTAGTTGTTCTTATGGTCTTATTCATGTGGTGGGAAAACTTTGGGTAGGGGTAGTTTTGATAAGGACCTGCCTTGAATGGTCCAGTAGGCCTTCTGCAGTGTTCCTCCATTCCTGTGTTGTTATGTACCACGGTTATTTCAGCATTTCATGAATGTCAGTTCTCACCCGTCATATATCTTGATTCATAAACATGACTGATATCAGCAATAAACAAAAGTAAACTCAACATTTAGGCAACTTTATTTCGGAATAAAGTTGCCTATGTGTCTTGCCTATCAACCTGTCGGTATTGTATACCATTTTGATATTCAAGCAAAAGTAAAGCTCAAAATATGATAATTACCCGACCCTTTGTCTGTTTAACCCAGCCACATATACACCACCTGGACCACACTCACTGGTGGGCGGTGCAGCAGCCACATATACACCACCTGGACCACACTCACTGGTGGGCGGTGCAGCAGCCACATATACACCACCTGGACCACACTCACTGGTGGGCGGTGCAGCAGCCACATATACACCACCTGGACCACACTGGTGGGCGGTGCAGCAGCCACATATACACCACCTGGACCACACTGGTGGGCAGTGCAGCAGCCACATATACACCACCTGGACCACACTGGTGGGCGGTGCAGCAGCCACATATACACCACCTGGACCACACTGGTGGGCGGTGCAGCAGACACATATACACCACCTGGACCACACTGGTGGGCGGTGCAGCAGACACATATACACCACCTGGACCAGACTCACTGGTGGGCGGTGCAGCAGCCACATATACACCACCTGGACCACACTGGTGGGCGGTGCAGCAGACACATATACACCACCTGGACCAGACTCACTGGTGGGCGGTGCAGCAGACACATATACACCACCTGGACCAGACTCACTGGTGGGCGGTGCAGCAGACACATATACACCACCTGGACCAGAATCACTGGTGGGCGGTGCAGCAGCCACATATACACCACCTGGACCACACTGGTGGGCGGTGCAGCAGACACATATACACCACCTGGACCAAACTCACTGGTGGGCGGTGCAGCAGACACATATACACCACCTGGACCAAACTCACTGGTGGGCGGTGCAGCAGACACATATACACCACTTGGACCAAACTCACTGGTGGGCGGTGCAGCAGACACATATACACCACCTGGACCAAACTCACTGTTGGGCGGTGCTGCAGCCACATATACACCACCTGGACCAAACTCACTGGTGGGCGGTGCAGCAGACACATATACACCACCTGGACCAAACTCACTGGTGGGCGGTGCAGCAGACACATATACACCACCTGGACCAAACTCACTGGTGGGCGGTGCACAGACACATATACACCACCTGGACCAAACTCACTGGTGGGCGGTGTAGCAGACACATATACACCACCTGGACCAAACTCACTGGTGGGCGGTGCAGCAGCCACATATACACCACCTGGACCACACTCACTGGTGGGCGGTGTAGCAGACACATATACACCACCTGGACCAAACTCACTGGTGGGCGGTGTAGCAGACACATATACACCACCTGGACCAAACTCACTGGAGGGCGGTGCAGCAGCCACATATACACCACCCGGACCAAACTCACTGGTGGGCGGTGCAGCAGACACATATACACCACCTGGACCAAACTCACTGGTGGGCGGTGCAGCAGACACATATACACCACCTGAACCAAACTCACTGGTGAGCGGTGCAGCAGGCACATATACACCACCTGGACCAAACTCACCAGTGGGCGGTGCAGCAGACACATATACACCACCTGGACCAAACTCACTGGTGGGCGGTGCAGCAGACACATATACACCACCTGGACCAAACTCACTGGTGGGCGGTGCAGCAGACACATATACACCACCTGGATCAAACTCACTGGTGGGCGGTGCAGCAGACACATATACACCACCTGGACCAGACTCACTGGTGGGCGGTGCAGCAGACACATATACACCACCTGGACCAGACTCACTGGTGGGCGGTGCAGCAGACACATATACACCACCTGGACCAAACTCACTGGTGGGCGGTGCAGCAGACACATATACACCACCTGGACCAAACTCACTGGTGGGCGGTGCAGCAGACACATATACACCACCTGGACCACACTCACTGGTGGGCGGTGCAGCAGACACATATACACCACCTGGACCACACTCACTGGTGGGCGGTGCAGCAGCCACATATACACCACCTGGACCACACTGGTGGGCGGTGCAGCAGACACATATACACCACCTGGACCAAACTCACTGGTGGGCGGTGCAGCAGACACATATACACCACCTGGACCAAACTCACTGGTGGGCGGTGCAGCAGACACATATACACCACCTGGACCAAACTCACTGGTGGGCGGTGCAGCAGACACATATACACCACCTGGACCAAACTCACTGGTGGGCGGTGCAGCAGCCACATATACACCACCTGGACCAAACTCACTGGTGGGCGGTGCAGCAGACACATATACACCACCTGGACCAAACTCACTGGTGGGCGGTGCAGCAGCCACATATACACCACCTGGACCAAACTCACTGGTGGGCGGTGCAGCAGACACATATACACCACCTGGACCAAACTCACTGGTGGGCGGTGCAGCAGACACATATACACCACCTGGACCAAACTCACTGGTGGGCGGTGCAGCAGCCACATATACACCACCTGGACCAAACTCACTGGTGGGCGGTGCAGCAGCCACATATACACCACCTGGACCAAACTCACTGGTGGGCGGTGCAGCAGCCACATATACACCACCTGGACCAAACTCACTGGTGGGCGGTGCAGCAGCCACATATACACCACCTGGACCAAACTCACTGGTGGGCGGTGCAGCAGACACATATACACCACCTGGACCAAACTCACTGGTGGGCGGTGCAGCAGACACATATACACCACCTGGACCAAACTCACTGGTGGGCGGTGCAGCAGCCACATATACACCACCTGGACCAAACTCACTGGTGGGCGGTGCAGCAGACACATATACACCACCTGGACCAAACTCACTGGTGGGCGGTGCAGCAGACACATATACACCACCTGGACCAAACTCACTGGTGGGCGGTGCAGCAGACACATATACACCACCTGGACCACACTCACTGGTGGGCGGTGCAGCAGACACATATACACCACCTGGACCAAACTCACTGGTGGGCGGTGCAGCAGACACATATACACCACCTGGACCAAACTCACTGGTGGGCGGTGCAGCAGACACATATACACCACCTGGACCAAACTCACTGGTGGGCGGTGCAGCAGACACATATACACCACCTGGACCAAACTCACTGGTGGGCGGTGCAGCAGACACATATACACCACCTGGACCAAACTCACTGGTGGGCGGTGCAGCAGCCACATATACACCACCTGGACCAAACTCACTGGTGGGCGGTGCAGCAGCCACATATACACCACCTGGACCACACTCACTGGTGGGCGGTGCAGCAGCCACATATACACCACCTGGACCACAACTCACTGGTGGGCGGTGCAGCAGACACATATACACCACCTGGACCACACTCACTGGTGGGCGGTGCAGCAGACACATATACACCACCTGGACCACACTCACTGGTGGGCGGTGCAGCAGACACATATACACCACCTGGACCAAACTCACTGGTGGGCGGTGCAGCAGCCACATATACACCACCTGGACCAAACTCACTGGTGGGCGGTGCAGCAGCCACATATACACCACCTGGACCACACTCACTGGTGGGCGGTGCAGCAGCCACATATACACCACCTGGACCACACTCACTGGTGGGCGGTGCAGCAGCCACATATACACCACCTGGACCAAACTCACTGGTGGGCGGTGCAGCAGACACATATACACCACCTGGACCAAACTCACTGGTGGGCGGTGCAGCAGACACATATACACCACCTGGACCAAACTCACTGGTGGGCGGTGCAGCAGACACATATACACCACCTGGACCAAACTCACTGGTGGGCGGTGCAGCAGACACATATACACCACCTGGACCAAACTCACTGGTGGGCGGTGCAGCAGCCACATATACACCACCTGGACCAAACTCACTGGTGGGCGGTGCAGCAGCCACATATACACCACCTGGACCACACTCACTGGTGGGCGGTGCAGCAGACACATATACACCACCTGGACCACACTCACTGGTGGGCGGTGCAGCAGCCACATATACACCACCTGGACCACACTCACTGGTGGGCGGTGCAGCAGCCACATATACACCACCTGGACCAAACTCACTGGTGGGCGGTGCAGCAGCCACATATACACCACCTGGACCACACTCACTGGTGGGCGGTGCAGCAGCCACATATACACCACCTGGACCAAACTCACTGGTGGGCGGTGCAGCAGACACATATACACCACCTGGACCAAACTCACTGGTGGGCGGTGCAGCAGCCACATATACACCACCTGGACCACACTCACTGGTGGGCGGTGCAGCAGCCACATATACACCACCTGGACCACACTCACTGGTGGGCGGTGCAGCAGCCACATATACACCACCTGGACCACACTCACTGGTGGGCGGTGCAGCAGCCACATATACACCACCTGGACCACACTCACTGGTGGGCGGTGCAGCAGCCACATATACACCACCTGGACCACACTCACTGGTGGGCGGTGCAGCAGCCACATATACACCACCTGGACCACACTCACTGGTGGGCGGTGCAGCAGCCACATATACACCACCTGGACCACACTCACTGGTGGGCGGTGCAGCAGCCACATATACACCACCTGGACCACACTCACTGGTGGGCGGTGCAGCAGCCACATATACACCACCTGGACCACACTCACTGGTGGGCGGTGCAGCAGCCACATATACACCACCTGGACCAAACTCACTGGTGGGCGGTGCAGCAGCCACATATACACCACCTGGACCAAACTCACTGGTGGGCGATGCAGCAGCCACATATACACCACCTGGACCAAACTCACTGGTGGGCGGTGCAGCAGCCACATATACACCACCTGGACCACACTCACTGGTGGGCGGTGCAGCAGCCACATATACACCACCTGGACCACACTCACTGGTGGGCGGTGCAGCAGCCACATATACACCACCTGGACCACACTCACTGGTGGGCGGTGCAGCAGCCACATATACACCACCTGGACCACACTCACTGGTGGGCGGTGCAGCAGCCACATATACACCACCTGGACCAAACTCACTGGTGGGCGGTGCAGCAGACACATATACACCACCTGGACCAAACTCACTGGTGGGCGGTGCAGCAGCCACATATACACCACCTGGACCAAACTCACTGGTGGGCGGTGCAGCAGCCACATATACACCACCTGGACCAAACTCACTGGTGGGCGGTGCAGCAGACACATATACACCACCTGGACCAAACTCACTGGTGGGCGGTGCAGCAGACACATATACACCACCTGGACCACACTCACTGGTGGGCGGTGCAGCAGACACATATACACCACCTGGACCACACTCACTGGTGGGCGGTGCAGCAGCCACATATACACCACCTGGACCAAACTCACTGGTGGGCGGTGCAGCAGACACATATACACCACCTGGACCAAACTCACTGGTGGGCGGTGCAGCAGCCACATATACACCACCTGGACCAAACTCACTGGTGGGCGGTGCAGCAGACACATATACACCACCTGGACCACACTCACTGGTGGGCGGTGCAGCAGCCACATATACACCACCTGGACCACACTCACTGGTGTGCGGTGCAGCAGCCACATATACACCACCTGGACCACACTCACTGGTGGGCGGTGCAGCAGCCACATATACACCACCTGGACCACACTCACTGGTGGGCGGTGCAGCAGCCACATATACACCACCTTGACCACACTCACTGGTGGCCGGTGCAGCAGCCACATATACACCACCTGGATCACACTCACTGGTGGGCGGTGCAGCAGCCACATATGCACCACCTGGACCACACTCACTGGTGGGCGGTGCAGCAGCCACATATACACCACCTGGATCACACTCACTGGTGGGCGGTGCAGCAGCCACATATACACCACCTGGATCACACTCACTGGTGGGCGGTGCAGCAGCCACATATATACCACCTGGATCACGCTCACTGGTGGGCGGTGCAGCAGCCACATATACACCACCTGGACCACACTCACTGGTGGGCGGTGCAGCAGCCACATATATACCACCTGGATCACGCTCACTGGTGGGCGGTGCAGCAGCCACATATACACCACCTGGATCACACTCACTGGTGGGCGGTGCAGCAGCCACATATACACCACCTGGACCACACTCACTGGTGGGTGGTGCAGCAGCCACATATACACCACCTGGACCACACTCACTGGTGGGCGGTGCAACAGCCACATATACACCACCTGGACCAAACTCACTGGTGGGCGGTGCAGCAGCCACATATACACCACCTGGACCAAACTCACTGGTGGGCGGTGCAGCAGCCACATATACACCACCTGGACCAAACTCACTGGTGGGCGGTGCAACAGCCACATATACACCACCTGGACCACACTCACTGGTGGGCGGTGCAGCAGCCACATATACACCACCTGGATCACACTCACTGGTGGGCGGTGCAGCAGCCACATATACACCACCTGGACCAAACTCACTGGTGGGCGGTGCAGCAGACACATATACACCACCTGGACCAAACTCACTGGTGGGCGGTGCAGCAGCCACATATACACCACCTGGACCAAACTCACTGGTGGGCGGTGCAGCAGCCACATATACACCACCTGGACCACACTCACTGGTGGGCGGTGCAGCAGCCACATATACACCACCTGGACCAAACTCACTGGTGGGCGGTGCAGCAGACACATATACACCACCTGGACCACACTCAATGGTGGGCGGTGCAGCAGACACATATACACCACCTGGACCACACTCACTGGTGGGCGGTGCAGCAGCCACATATACACCACCTGGACCAAACTCACTGGTGGGCGGTGCAGCAGACACATATACACCACCTGGACCAAACTCACTGGTGGGCGGTGCAGCAGCCACATATACACCACCTGGACCAAACTCACTGGTGGGCGGTGCAGCAGCCACATATACACCACCTGGACCACACTCACTGGTGGGCGGTGCAGCAGCCACATATACACCACCTGGACCACACTCACTGGTGGGCGGTGCAGCAGCCACATATACACCACCTGGACCACACTCACTGGTGGACGGTGCAGCAGACACATATACACCACCTGGACCACACTCACTGGTGGGCGGTGCAACAGCCACATATACACCACCTGGACCACACTCACTGGTGGGCGGTGCAACAGCCACATATACACCACCTGGACCACACTCACTGGTGGGCGGTGCAGCAGCCACATATACACCACCTGGACCACACTCACTGGTGGGCGGTGCAGCAGCCACATATACACCACCTGGACCACACTCACTGGTGGGCGGTGCAGCAGCCACATATACACCACCTGGACCACACTCTCTGGTGGGCGGTGCAGCAGCCACATATACACCACCTGGACCAAACTCACTGGTGGGCGGTGCAGCAGACACATATACACCACCTGGACCAAACTCACTGGTGGGCGGTGCAGCAGCCACATATACACCACCTTGACCAAACTCACTGGTGGGCGGTGCAGCAGCCACATATACACCACCTGGACCACACTCACTGGTGGGCGGTGCAGCAGCCACATATACACCACCTGGACCACACTCACTGGTGGGCGGTGCAGCAGCCACATATACACCACCTGGACCACACTCACTGGTGGACGGTGCAGCAGACACATATACACCACCTGGACCACACTCACTGGTGGGCGGTGCAGCAGCTACATATACACCACCTGGACCACACTCACTGGTGGGCGGTGCAACAGCCACATATACACCACCTGGACCACACTCACTGGTGGGCGGTGCAGCAGCCACATATACACCACCTGGACCACACTCACTGGTGGGCGGTGCAGCAGCCACATATACACCACCTGGACCACACTCACTGGTGGGCGGTGCAGCAGCCACATATACACCACCTGGACCAAACTCACTGGTGGGCGGTGCAGCAGCCACATATACACCACCTGGACCAAACTCACTGGTGGGCGGTGCAGCAGCCACATATACACCACCTGGACCAAACTCACTGGTGGGCGGTGCAGCAGCCACATATACACCACCTGGACCAAACTCACTGGTGGGCGGTGCAGCAGACACATATACACCACCTGGACCAAACTCACTGGTGGGCGGTGCAGCAGCCACATATACACCACCTGGACCAAACTCACTGGTGGGCGGTGCAGCAGCCACATATACACCACCTGGACCAAACTCACTGGTGGGCGGTGCAGCAGACACATATACACCACCTGGACCAAACTCACTGGTGGGCGGTGCAGCAGCCACATATACACCACCTGGACCAAACTCACTGGTGGGCGGTGCAGCAGCCACATATACACCACCTGGACCACACTCACTGGTGGGCGGTGCAGCAGCCACATATACACCACCTGGACCACACTCACTGGTGGGCGGTGCAGCAGCCACATATACACCACCTGGACCACACTCACTGGTGGGCGGTGCAGCAGCCACATATACACCACCTGGACCACACTCACTGGTGGGCGGTGCAGCAGCCACATATACACCACCTGGACCACACTCACTGGTGGGCGGTGCAGCAGCCACATATACACCACCTGGACCACACTCACTGGTGGGCGGTGCAGCAGCCACATATACACCACCTGGACCACACTCACTGGTGGGCGGTGCAGCAGCCACATATACACCACCTGGACCACACTCACTGGTGGGCGGTGCAGCAGCCACATATACACCACCTGGACCACACTCACTGGTGGGCGGTGCAGCAGCCACATATACACCACCTGGACCACACTCACTGGTGGGCGGTGCAGCAGCCACATATACACCACCTGGACCAAACTCACTGGTGGGCGGTGCAGCAGCCACATATACACCACCTGGACCACACTCACTGGTGGACGGTGCAGCAGCCACATATACACCACCTGGACCACACTCACTGGTGGGCGGTGCAGCAGCCACATATACACCACCTGGACCAAACTCACTGGTGGACGGTGCAGCAGCCACATATACACCACCTGGACCAGACTCACTGGTGGGTGGTGCAGCAGACACATATACACCACCTGGACCACACTCACTGGTGGGTGGTGCAGCAGCCACATATACACCACCTGGACCAGACTCACTGGTGGACGGTGCAGCAGCCACATATACACCACCTGGACCACACTCACTGGTGGACGGTGCAGCAGACACAGTAAGTAACGTCACTGATGGGTTTTTCCACTCATCATAGTGATGCCAGGGCGATTAAGGGTTTTTCCAATATATATATATATATATATATATATATATATATATAGTCATGACACCTGTTTACTGTGATCTTATTGCATATATATATATATATATATATATATATATATATATATATATATATATATATATATATATATATGTATATATATATATATATATATATATATGTGTGTGTGTGTGTGTGTGTGTGTGTGTGTGTGTTTGTTTATATATGAGCGAAGCATTTATGGTGTTTCTATGTATAACAGTGTGATGTATGTATTTATGGTGTGATCTTTGTCTAGTGTTTCTATGTATAACAGAGTGATGTATGTATTTATGGTGTGATCTTTGTCTAGTGTTTCTATGTATAACAGAGTGATGTATGTATTGATGGTGTGATCTTTGTCTAGTGTTTCTATGTATAACAGTGTGATGTATGTATTTATGGTGTGATCTTTGTCTAGTGTTTCTATGTATAACAGTGTGATGTATGTATTTATGGTGTGATCTTTGTCTAGTGTTTCTATGTATAACAGTGTGATGTATGTATTTATGGTGTGATCTTTGTCTAGTGTTTCTATGTATAACAGTGTGATGTATGTATTTATGGTGTGATCTTTGTCTAGTGTTTCTATGCACAACGATACATAAAACTGTAATGATACATATAAAATGTATCTTATTTGTATCATTACAATTTTAGGCATCGTGACACAGTGCTGACATAATCATGACACAACAGTGCTGACACAGTCATGACACAACAGTGCTGACACAGTCATGCCACATCAGTGCTGACAGTCATGACACAACAGTGCTGACACAGTCATGACAACAGTGTTGACAGTCATGACACAACAGTGCTGACAGTCATGACACAACAGTGCTGACACCATGCTGACAGTCATGACCTAGCAGTACTGATAGTCATGACATAGCAGTACTGATAGTCATGACATAGCAGTACTGATAGTCATGACATAGCAGTACTGATAGTCATGACATAGCAGTACTGATAGTCATGACATAGCAGTACTGATAGTCATGACATAGGAGTACTGATAGTCATGACATAGCAGTACTGATAGTCATGACATAGCAGTACTGATAGTCATGACATAGCAGTACTGGTAGTCATGACATAGCAGTACTGATAGTTATGACATAGCAGTACTGATAGCCATGACATAGCAGTACTGATAGTCATGACATAGCAGTACTGATAGTCATGATATAGCAGTACTGATAGTCATGACTTAGCAGTACTGATATCATGACAGCAGTGCTGACAGTCATGACACAGCAGTGCTAACAGTCATGACATCGGTGCTAACAGTCATGACACAGCAGTGTTGACTTAGTCATAACAGCAGTTGTGCTGGTTGTCAAACTGTCACAGCTTCATAGCTCAGTCAAGTTGTCAAATATCAATATTCAGTCATCAAACGTGAACTAAAGCTTATTATTTATGCTTGAGTCAATATTTTTCAAAGTTCTGCAAATTTCCTTATGAAGTATCCTTAAATCAAATATATTTAATATTAGACGTAAACTTCTGTATTCCATCTCACATTGGTTTTCAGAAGAATGATAGAACTGATGAACTGGTCAAGTTATATGCCTTCAGAGAGGGTTGTCAGTTAGCAGTTTGAGAACAATAATACGAAAAGAACTTAAAATGATCTTTACTGACTTAAGACTGAGGGAGACTGACACCAGTCAGTCTATATGTCATCATTCTATCATGCAGGAGGAGCCACATGTCTATGGTGCATCCAACTAAATAAGCAGACTCTTGGATATCACTACTTCCCGGCTCCGGCTGTCACTACTTCCCGGCTCCGGCTGGGTTACAGGTATCTTTGTGAGGTTAAATCACCACCACCAGATGTAGACCAAACGAAATGTAATCTTTGCCAGATAGACGATTGTCAAACCTTGCGTCTTCATGTACTGGAATGATAGAAAATTAATGAATTCAGAAATATCTCACTCGGAAAATGTCAAATACCTTGACTTTGCTTACTGTAAATAAAGCATTATCATTTTTGTTTGCGCGTGCGTGCGTGCGTGTGTGTGTGTGTGTGTGTGTGTGTGTGTGTGTGTGTGTGTGTACTCACCTAGTTGTGGTTGCAGGGGTCGATTCATAGCTCCTGGCCCCGCCTCTTCACTGGTCGCTACTGGGTCACTCTAACTGAACCATGAACATTATCATACCTCTGCTTAAAGCTCCACTACATCACTTCCCAAACTATCTCACTTCCTGACTACTCTGTGACTGAAGAAATACTTCCTAACATCCCTGTGATTCATCTGTGTCTTCAACTTTCAACTGTGTCCCCTTGTTGCTGTGTTTCATCTCCTGGATCATTCTGTCTCTGTCCACCTCGTTAATTCCTGTCAGTATTTTATATGTCGTTATGGTGTTACTAAAACCCACACCATGGTATGGTGTTACTACCACCCACACCATGGGTATGGTGTTACTACCACCCACACCATGGGTATGGTGTTACTACCACCCACACCATGGGTATGGTGTTACTACCACCCACACCATGGGTATGGTGTTACTACCACCCACACCATGGGTATGGTGTTACTACCACCCACACCATGGGTATGGTGTTACTACCACCCACACCATGGGTATGGTGTTACTACCACCCACACCATGGGTATGGTGTTACTACCACCCACACCATGGGTATGGTGTTAGTACCACCCACACCATGGGTATGGTGTTACTACCACCCACACCATGGGTATGGTGTTACTACCACCCACACCATGGGTATGGTGTTAGTACCACCCACACCATAAGTATGGTGTTAGTACCACCCACACCTTGGGTATGGTGTTACTACCACCCACACCTTGGGTATGGTGTTACTACCACCCACACCATGGGTATGGTGTTAGTACCACCCACACCATGGGTATGGTGTTAGTACCACCCACACCTTGGGTATGGTGTTACTACCACCCACACCTTGGGTATGGTGTTACTACCACCCACACCTTGGGTATGGTGTTACTACCACCCACACCTTGGGTATGGTGTTACTACCACCCACACCTTGGGTATGGTGTTACTACCACCCACACCATGGGTATGGTGTTACTACCACCCACACCTTGGGTATGGTGTTACTACCACCCACACCTTGGGTATGGTGTTACTACCACCCACACCATGGGTATGGTGTTAGTACCACCCACACCATGGGTATGGTGTTAGTACCACCCACACCATGGGTATGGTGTTACTACCACCCACACCATGGGTATGGTGTTAGTACCACCCACACCATGGGTATGGTGTTAGTACCACCCACACCATGGGTATGGTGTTACTACCACCCACACCATGGGTATGGTGTTAGTACCACCCACACCATGGGTATGGTGTTAGTACCACCCACACCATGGGTATGGTGTTACTACCACCCACACCTTGGGTGGAAAGGGATCAAGTCCTTTCGTCTGTAACCTTTCATTTACAAATATTTATAAAAGAACAAAATGTTCACACATCTTCGGAAATGGCACAAGTACCCAGACATATATGTGTGTGTGTGAGCATAATAACTACCCCAAGGACCGTATATGTGTGTGTGAGCATAATAACTACCCCAAGGACCGTATATGTGTGTGTGTGCATAATAACTACCCCAAGGACCGTATATGTGTGTGTGTGCATAATAACTACCCCAAGGACCGTATATGTATGTGTGTGCATAATAACTACCCCAAGGACCGTATATGTGTGTGTGTGCATAATAACTACCCCAAGGACCGTATATGTGTGTGTGTGCATAATAACTACCCCAAGGACCGTATATGTGTGTGTGAGCATAATAACTACCACAAGGACCGTATATGTGTGTGTGTGCATAATAACTACCACAAGGACCGTATATGTGTGTGTGTGCATAATAACTACCACAAGGACCGTATATGTGTGTGTGAGCATAATAACTACCCCAAGGACCGTATATGTGTGTGTGTGCATAATAACTACCCCAAGGACCGTATATGTGTGTGTGTGCATAATAACTACCCCAAGGACCGTATATGTATGTGTGTGCATAATAACTACCCCAAGGACCGTATATGTGTGTGTGTGCATAATAACTACCCCAAGGACCGTATATGTGTGTGTGTGCATAATAACTACCCCAAGGACCGTATATGTGTGTGTGAGCATAATAACTACCACAAGGACCGTATATGTGTGTGTGTGCATAATAACTACCACAAGGACCGTATATGTGTGTGTGTGCATAATAACTACCACAAGGACCGTATATGTGTGTGTGTGCATAATAACTACCACAAGGACCGTATATGTGTGTGTGTGCATAATAACTACCCCAAGGACCGTATATGTGTGTGTGTGCATAATAACTACCCCAAGGACCGTATATGTGTGTGTGAGCATAATAACTACCCCAAGGACCGTATATGTGTGTGTGTGCATAATAACATAACTACCACAAGGACCGTATATGTGTGTGTGAGCATAATAACTACCACAAGGACCGTATATGTGTGTGTGTGCATAATAACTACCCCAAGGACCGTATATGTGTGTGTGAGCATAATAACTACCCCAAGGACCGTATATGTGTGTGTGAGCATAATAACTACCCCAAGGACCGTATATGTGTGTGTGTGCATAATAACTACCCCAAGGACCGTATATGTGTGTGTGTGCATAATAACTACCCCAAGGACCGTATATGTGTGTGTGAGCATAATAACTACCCCAAGGACCGTATATGTGTGTGTGTGCATAATAACTACCCCAAGGACCGTATATGTGTGTGTGTGCATAATAACTACCCCAAGGACCGTATATGTGTGTGTGAGCATAATAACTACCCCAAGGACCGTATATGTGTGTGTGAGCATAATAACTACCACAAGGACCGTATATGTGTGTGTGAGCATAATAACTACCACAAGGACCGTATATGTGTGTGTGTGCATAATAACTACCCCAAGGACCGTATATGTGTGTGTGTGCATAATAACTACCCCAAGGACCGTATATGTGTGTGTGAGCATAATAACTACCACAAGGACCGTATATGTGTGTGTGAGCATAATAACTACCCCAAGGACCGTATATGTGTGTGTGAGCATAATAACTACCCCAAGGACCGTATATGTGTGTGTGTGCATAATAACTACCACAAGGACCGTAGCAGATATAAATCTGTTGTGCCTAAGCAAACTGAGGGGTCCTAAACCTTTGTGCCTAAGAATTCCACGGACTTCACGATGATATCTTTCATCTGTAATGAATTTGGACATAAACGTCAAGAATGTGCCAAGAGGAAGCGTGAGAATATCGGGAAGTGTTTCACTGAAGCTAATATTAACGCAGCTTTTAGTGAAGGTACTCTTAATGGAATGAATGTTTCGCCAATTCTTAGAGATACTGGATGTTCCTGTATTGTTATCTCTAGTAAGCTTTTCCCTAACTTAGATTCTTCACGGTATAAAATTATTAAATTAAATTAAATTATGTTAGCTTTCCTCACAAATTGGAAGAACTATGAGAGTTTCTATGGTAATAATGCCGATTTACTCAGTCCCATTTGCTAGGGTTGCAGTGGATAGAGTTGGTCCTATCACTTCTGGTTCATCAGGAGGTCATAAATACATCTTGACTATGACTGGCTATGCGTCTAGCTTCCCAGAAGCGGTACGTCAGTAGAAGTTGCAGAAAAGTGACTATTTTTTCACGGGTAGGTATACCCAGGGAAATTCTTTCTGATCAAGGAACACAATTTACTTCTGAATTAATGGATCAAGTTTATCAACTTGTGGGTGTTAAACCTCCGTTACATCCAAATTGTAACGGAAGAGTGGAATGACAACATGCTATCCTAAAGTCAATATTAAAGAAACTTTGTTTCCTTAAGCCAACTGACTGGTAAAGTTATCTACCATGTGCTCTTTGTAATGCGTGAGATTCCAAGTGATTCACTTGGATATTCCCCTTTCGAATTGCTTTATGGGAGACAAGCTCGTGAACCTCTATTTATCTTGAATGAACTGTGGTCCAAAGATATTAAACCTGAAGTTCAAAGCACTTATCAGTTCTTTTTAGATCTGAGAGAAAGATTAGAAGAAACCGCTGATTTAGTTGTCAAGAACTTGAATATTTCCATGGAAACATACAAGACCTATATTGACCAAAAGAGTCAAGCGTAAATTTAATATTGGCGATGAAGTTTTAGTTCTTTTACCAGATAAATCCAACAAATTGTTAATTTCCTGGAGCGGACCGAATAAAATAGTAAAGTTCTGTAATAAGGTAGATTATCTCTTGGATGTCAAGGGTAAAGAACGAATGTAACATGTCAATATTTTGGAACTGTTCCACCGTAGAGAAGTTATTCTTCGTTGAAACTCCTTCGATGAAGATATTTTGTCTAACAGTCTTGATTCTCGTGAATGTAAAGTTTGTATTATAGATCACTAGTCTCGCACAGAATCGAAGGAACTACTAGATATCTTAACTGTTGATTCTCCAACTAATAACTCAAACATCAAAATCAAGAGTGAACTATCTACTAAACAAAAGCCTCAAGTAAATGCCATAGTAAATACCTTTTCTGACATATTCACAGAGATCCCAGGACTTACCACTACCGTTGTACACAAGATTCAATTGTCAGCTCATGAACCAGTAAGACGGAAAATCTATCCTGTTGCGGTTCACTTACGGAAAACATTTGATAACGAAGTTGACAAACTCTTAAAGTTAAATATCATTGAACCTTCTAAATCAGCTTTCTGTTCAGCAGTTGTCATGGTTAAGAAACCAGACAATTCTTACCGACTGGCTCAAGATTTTCGTTATTAAATGTTATCACTAAATGGGACGTTGAACCCATGTCAGTAATCGATCATGACTTGTATGAATTCCATGACTGTAAATTTTTCTCTGAATTAGACATCTCACAAGCGTACCATCAAGTGTCATTACACCCAGACTCTAAACGGCTTTCCCTACTCATAAAGGACTAATGCAATATCGCACAGTGCCTTACGGCTTGGTCACCGCGTGTGCCACGTATATCCGGCTTATGAGAATATTCCTTTCTGACCTCAAGAATGTTTCAGTGTATTTCGATAATATTTACATCATGATTTATGTCTGGGAGGATCATCTTACTACACTGTCGCTGGTTTTAAAAAGACTAAGAGCTCATTGCCTTACAATCAAACCACAGAAGTGTTTTCTTGGCTATTTCAAAGTACAATACCTCGGGTTTATTATTTCTGACAGTAATTTATCACCTCTTCCTAACAAGACGAAAGCAGTTCTAGAAAGCTCCTTCCTAACTACAAAACAAAATTGCTAAGAAGTTTCCTTGGGTCAGTAAATTTCAAAAGAGAATTTTTGTACATAATTTAAAAGGTCTGACTTCCATTCTCACAGACTATTTAAAAAGTATGTAAAGGAACCTCTTGTTTGTTCTGAAGAGGCTGTAGAAAGCTTCGAACAAAGTAAAGAATACTTTCCAATCCTCCTGTTCTAAAATTACCAGTTATTAATAAAGTCTTTTGTCTCCAAACGGATGCCTTCCATTCAGGACTCGGGGCTGTTCCACTACAGTATTATGATGAGATTCACTTCCCTATATCTTCCACCAGTAAGAAGCTTCTGCGAGGGAAGAAAACTACTCCACTGTGGAGAAGGAACGTTATGCATTGGTATGGGGTGTAAGTGGGTTCAACTACTACTTATATGGAAAACCCTTTGTGCTTGAAACAGATCGCAAGCCACTGATGTACCTGGAAAACTTCAAAGGTTCAAGTAGCCGACTCTTAAGATGGGCTATCCAGTCTTATAAGTTTAAAGTTGTTCATATATATGTATATGACTCGGAAAACCACTTCTCAGATTGGCTGAACCGAGGGTGTACATAGTACTTTTCCCTCTGTAACTTAACATACTGCTTCCGACTATAAGTTTAGGAAAGGGGATATTTTGAGGAAAAAAAACTTAAAAAAGTGGGAGGTATGGTTGTTCAGACACCCAGGAACCACTAGCGTGTTACCGCCCACTCTTCCATCTAGTGGGCAGAGGCTAAACTTCAGTTCCTAGCGTCTGAGTTGCTTTAATTTCTATTCCTGGTAGTATTAACCTTACCTGGTGTGGGTTGAAGTTTGAAGAATAACTTCACCTCCACTCTTCTCATGATCAGGTACGGTGATCTACAAGAAGTATTTCTGTTCATTGATACTAATTTACCTGGTTACAAGTCATGACATTGAAGTAGAATACCAGCCTTTGTCTTTCTTCATTGTCATACTTATTTAACACTTATATAACCAGTGTTTTCTTTATTATCAGCTCTGCTGCTGACCTGGTCAACCAGGGTAGACGCTAGTTAATTGGAGCAAGATCCCTGTCTACAGGACGTAGTGGGACATTACGACTCCTCACCTCTAAAATCTGAATTGTGGTGATACAACCAAGTAGTGACAGGATTTTCAGAACATGGGACGAACACCGCCACCCAGGATAACCAACACCATTTCTTCTAAAACATCATCAGAAGACCATCCTGGGCATAAGATTCTCATGTCCCAACATCCTACTGGAACCACAGCGGCCAATATTTATTTTATTTATTTTTAATTAAAATCCTTAGAAAAATATAATTATTATCCATCAAGTTATTCATTTGTTATTTTTCCTTTCTTTTGTTCAATAGGAAGGCGTTCCCCTGACACTGGTAGCACAGAAGACCAGTACAGACACACAGAAGAACAAATATAGTTCAGTAACAGAGAAGACCAGTACAGTAACAGAGAAGACCAGTACAGTAACACAGAAGACCAGTACAGTAACAGAGAAGACCAGTACACTAACACAGAAGAATGAGTACAGTAACAGAGACGACCAGTACAGAAAATTAAAACAAAAGAACGGTAGAGTGCAGTACAGAAATGCAGTACAGTAGCAAAGAAAAAATGTACAGCAACAGAGATGAACAATAAGGTTTATGCAGTACGGGGATACCTTTCTGGGATCACGGGGATACCTTTCTGGGATCACGGGGATACCTTTCTGGGATCACGGGGATACCTTTCTGGGATCACGGGGATACCTTTCTGGGATCACGGGGATACCTTTCTGGGATCACACATGATTATAATTACATCAGCCTTACATTCACTGCCTCTGCTGCTGCCTCTATATTAAACTGAAGAAGCCTACTGTGTAGGCGAAACGTTTTTGATTGAAGACACCTAACTGTTGGGTCTCACTCCAGCAACACCCACGGTATTGTCCCGGCCCGGGTCTTTTCCAGATGACCTACGTTATGTTAGAGTACCAGACATGTGTACCCAGGAGACCTGTCATCTTCACATCGCTCAACGACTCTCAAACATATATTACTGCCATTTCTAGTTGTTGCAATGTTATCTCTGTTGTGTTAATCAAAAATAAGAACAATATTTTTATTAATGTTATTTTTATTAATGTTAAATCCGGTGAATGAACAAAATAAGAACACTACCGTGGCTCCTATGAGAGTGGCTGGATTGGAAATAATACCACCCTGGTAGACGCTTTTGAATCCAAATTAGCAAATCTTGAATTATAATAACATTAATAATTTGCGACCACTGTCAGCCTCAGAGTTATCTCTGAGTTACCAGACCTTGCCACGTGGAGGCCAGTGGTTCGTCTTTAAGGTCCGCCCCCCCCCCCTCGCCTTCCCCAGGTTCATGTGTCCAGGAATCCATCCGTGGGCCCCCGGATGTCTACCCTTCCTCACTTCCCTAAGGTCAGCCTCGCCTCTCTCTCTCTCATGCCTTCCAGCCTCAGCCTTCCCTAGGGTTATGTATCCAGGAATTCATCCGTCCGCCGCCGGATGTTTCCCCTTTCTCACTTTCCCAAGGTCAGCCTCACCAACCTGTATTCATGCCTACCCCAGGTTCATGTATCCAGGAAACCATCCGTCTACCGCCAGATGTCTTCCCTTCCCCACTTCCCCAAGGTCAGCATCAACTGCATGTATTCATGCTTTCCCCAAGTTCATGTATCCAGGAATCCCAAGGTCAGCCTCAACTGCACGTATTCATGCTTTCCCCAGGTTCATGTATCCAGGAATCCATCCGCTCGCTCCCAGATGTCTCCCCTTCCCCACTTACCCAAGGTTAGCCTCAACAACAACCTTCCCCAAGTTTATGTATCCAGGAATCCATCCGCTCGCTCCCGGATGTCTTCCCTTCCCCACTTACCTAAGGTCAGCGAGTTAGGTCAGTGCCTTCCCCAGATCAGTGTCTCCAGGAGTCCACTTGGTGTCACCTCAGGTGGAATCCCTTCCCCACTTCCCCAAAGTCAGCGGTATTCTTGCTTTACCCAGGTTTATGTATCCAGGAATCGATCCGTCTACCGCCGGATGTCTTCCCTTCCCCACTTCCCCAAGGTCAGCCTCAACTGCACGTATTCATGCTTTCCGGAGGTTCATGTATCCAGGAATCCATCCGCTCGCTCCCAGATGTCTCCCCTTCCCCACTTACCCAAGGTTAGCCTCAACAACAACCTTCCCCAAGTTTATGTATCCAGGAATCCATCCGCTCGCTCCCGGATGTCTTCCCTTCCCCACTTACCTAAGGTCAGCGAGTTAGGTCAGTGCCTTCCCCGGATCAGTGTCTCCAGGAGTCCACTTGGTGTCACCTCAGGTGGAAATCCCTTCTCCACTTCCCCAAAGTCAGCGGTATTCTTGCTTTACCCAGGTTCATGTATCCAGGAATCGATCCGTCTACCGCCGGATGTCTTCCCTTCACCACTTACCCAAGGTCAGCCTCAACTGCTGGTATTCATGCCTTTCCCAGGTTTATGTATCCAGGAATCCATCCGTTCGCTCCCGGATGTCTCCCCTTCCCCACTTACCTAAGGCCAGCCTCAACTGCAACCTTCCCCAAGCTCATGTATCCAGGAATCCATCCGTTCGCTCCCGGATGTTTCTCCTTCCCCACTTACCTAAGGTCGGCGGTGCCTTCCCCGGATCAGTGTCTCCAGGAATCCACTTGTGTCACTGAGTGGACTCCCTTCCCCACTTCCCCAGAGTCAGCGGTTGCCACCCTCAGTGACCTTGCTGAATGGAAACTTGGTCTTGTCTAGCTGGTCTACGGTAGTGACTGTCCAGGTAGGTGGAATTACTGGAGGGGACACACAGTAAACTGTGTCCAGTAATTACATCCACCAAGACAGCCTGGAACCGTAGACCAGCTGGACGAGACGAAGCTCGTACACAGCTCGGCCACCTCGGGGGCTAATTAATTACAATTTTGGAATTCCTCTTATGTTACACTATGAATTTATACTGAGAACAAGTTTTTTTTAACTTGTTTAGCAGTTTAAATGTGTTTGTGAGCGACATTCTTTGTGAAATATGTAAATATATAAAGATGAACACGTTTGAGACACTAGTGGAGGACTGTGTCGTGTGTAACATGTTATTTTGTATAAATGAATGTAATATCTACGTGTTATTGTATATTGGTGTCATATGTACCTGTTCTTGTGTGTTCACATAAGTGTTCTACTTTTTTAGTTTTATTTAGTTATTTATCTTATATATTTGCGAGACTAGACACAGTAGAAATAAGTCACTTTATCAGAGTTTTTTGGGTTATTCTGGGTAATTTACATATATGTTATTATGTATAATAATTTGTGTAACTGTTTTTATGTGTACCTGTACCTAAACAAACTTACTTACACACACACACACTTTCTTTTATTCTCATTTGCGCATTTTCACAAACACAGCTTCTTGATTCACCAACATATATACAGACACAGAACTATGCACGTGCGCGCGCGCACACACACGTGTAAAACACACTCACCGCCTCTTACACTAATATGTATGTAACCACATACATACACAGACACACACAAACACACACACACACACACACACACACACACACACACACACAGGTGAGTACACACATACACACTCACACACACACACACACACACACACACACACACACACACACGCACACACACACACACATACACACTCACACACATAAATTTATAAATTTAGGGCTCTGCTAAAAAATCATCTTATCTCACAATATTAAAGAACTCAACCAAACATCTACTGGAGAGTTTACCTGGAGAGAGTTTCGGGGGTCAATGCCCCCGCGGCCCGGTCTGTGACCAGGCCTAGTTTTATCACGTGACCTCCTGGCTTTTAATTCTGCCATTCCATAAAATATTACCACCTGCAACATTCCTTGTAAATTAGATTTTGTACTAAGTATACATAAGATTTATTAAGTCCAAACAAGATTGTAAAACAGCTAACCCCTATTTTATGTTTAGTTTTAAGTAATAATTACTATGTACTATTATCTTATCTAGTTTTAATTAGTTACTATGTATTAAGATTAGTTTGTCCGAAATGTCTCGGCATGATAGTGGCTATCTTTGTACTTAGCAAATGCCTCGGCATGATAGTGGCTATCTTTGTACTTAGCAAATGTCTCGGCATGATAGTGGCTATCTTTGTACTTAGCAAATGCCTCGACATGATAGTGGCTATCTTTGTACTTAGCAAATGTCTCGGCATGATAGTGGCTATCTTTGTACTTAGCAAATGTCTCGGCATGATAGTGGCTATCTTTGTACTTAGCAAATATCTTTGTACTTAGCAAATCAAAATTGAAATTACACATTGTAACCTTTACAAAGAAATAAACTTATTATTATTATTATTATTAATATTTTTATTAGTGGGTTTAAGTTTGACAAGGACCTGCCAAGTACGGGCCAGTAGGCCTGTATCAGTGCTCCTCCTTTCTTATGTTCTTACGTTCTACAAATTTATATTGTCTTCACGCGGCAGTTGCCTTCAGCATATTTTCAGTGTCACTGCTCATTCTCTTGAGTCAGTAGTTTATATTCTTGTTACTCGTGCTTAACTAGCAACGATATTCATGACTTATTTGGTTCTAGTTATAATGTTCATCTTTGATATTGAGTTTGTATTGAAATAGCAAACTGCAGTCAGTAGTGAGGAAGAAACCATGGGACAGGTGGGGTTGGAACCCATGGAGAAGGAATCGTAAAACTCCGGGCCAGTGCAATTTCGTGAGTTAGAGCTGAGGAAGAGAGACGTTGAAGAACAGAGCGAAACGTTGACAACCGTAAATTAAGGTTTGGTCTGCAAAGTGTACTGGTTCTTGGAAACTTAATTAGGCTGAAACACTCTCTTTAGCAACGTTATTTGTAAATGTAAATTCAAGGGAGTGTTGCTCTATGGTCGGCTCTGTTACTTGCTACCTTAAATTAATTTGTCACGAGTGCCTGATTACATTTGCATTGCTTAACAAGAAAAAGTAACATTCTGTCTTATTAATTAGTCTTTTGTATTAATGCAATTGAAGTGGAAGTTGCACAAACAACGGCTGTCATGTTTATTAACCAGGAAAAAGTTGTTACACCAGCATCCGACCTAAACAGTGTTGATGTTCCTGATGCTAATTGATGTAAAAAACATAAGGAGGAACACTGCGATAGGCCTGTTGGTCCCATACTAGGCAGGTCCTTCAAAAATCCAACCCACTAACAGAATAACTGCAACCCAAGCAATAACCTTTGATAATCCTATTTACTCATGTGAAAGCCCGATTCAAATCCAGCCCCTCTCACTCATGTATTTATCCAACCTAAATTTGAAATTACCCAAGGTTTTAGCTTCTATCACCCTACTAGGCAGACTGTTCCACTCACCAACTAAGTAACAGAAGTTCAAAAGTTATTTTACAGCTCTATACATGAACATTAAAATGGTATGAAATACCGACAGATTGTTAGGTAAGACACATATGCAACAGTTAGGTATCTTTATTTCGAAACGTTTCGCCTACACAGTAGGCTTCTTCAGTCGAGTACAGAAAGGTTGATAGAAGCAGAAGATACTTGAAGACGATGTAATCAGTCCATCTTGGTACAGACCACTTCGACAACCTCTACTAGTGAGAACGGCTGGGTTTGAGAAGGACCTGCCCTCCCAAAGCAACCTACGTCTCACCTCCTGGCACTATATAAAGGCCCCATTCTGTCACTTCAACTTCATATTGTTTCAGACAACGGAACAATGCTCTTCTCCAGACTGAGGGACTGACCACCTCAAAACTTTAAGGGTGATGGACTGATTACATCGTCTTCAAGTATCTTCTGCTTCTATCAACCTTTCTGTACTCGACTGAAGAAGCCTACTGTGTAGGCGAAACGTTTCGAAATAAAGATACCTAACTGTTGCATATGTGTCTTACCTAACAATCTGTCGGTATTTCATACCATTTTAATGTTCATTCTGTCAGACACTGCAACACAAGGGTATCTTGGTACAGACCACTTCAACAACCTCTACTAGTGAGAACGGCTGGGTTTGAGAAGGACCTGCCCTCCCAAAGCAACCTACGTCTCACCTGTTGTTAGGTAAGACACATATGCAACAGTTAGGTATCTTTATTATGAAACGTTTCGCCTACACAGTAGGCTTCTTCAGTCAAGTACAGAAAAGTTGATAGAAGCAGAAGATACTTGAAGACGATGTAATCAGTCCATCACCCTTAAAGTTTTGAGGTGGTCAGTCCCTCAGTCTGGAGAAGAGCATTGTTCCATAGTATGAAACAATATGGAGAAGAAGTGACAGGATGGAGCTTTTATAGCGCCAGGAGGTGAGACGTAGGCCACTAGGAGAGGTAAGAACTCAGATGTTGGAAGGTTAGGTCCCTCTCAAACCCAGCCCCTCTCACTAGTGGAAGTTGTCGAAGGTGATTGCAGGTCTGTACCAAGATACCCTTGTGTTGCAGTGTCTGACAGATTGAACATTAAAATGGTATAAAATACCGACAGGTTGTTAGGTAAGACATATGCAACAGTTAGGACCTAACCTTCCAACATCTGAGTTCTTACCTCTCCTAGTGGCCTACGTCTCACCTCCTGGCGCTATAAAAGCTCCATCCTGTCACTTCTTCTCCATATTGTTTCATACTATGGAACAATGCTCTTCTCCAGACTGAGGGACTGACCACCTCAAAACTTTAAGGGTGATGGACTGATTACATCGTCTTCAAGTATCTTCTGCTTCTATCAACTTTTCTGTACTTGACTGAAGAAGCCTACTGTGTAGGCGAAACGTTTCATAATAAAGATACCTAACTGTTGCATATGTGTCTTACCTAACAACCTGTCGGTATTTTATACCATTTTAATGTTCACGTCTCACCTCCTGGCACTATATAAAGGCCCCATTCTGTCACTTCAACTTCATATTGTTTCAGACAACGGAACAATGCTCTTCTCCAGACTGAGGGACTGACCACCTCAAAACTTTAAGGGTGATGGACTGATTACATCGTCTTCAAGTATCTTCTGCTTCTATCAACCTTTCTGTACTCGACTGAAGAAGCCTACTGTGTAGGCGAAACGTTTCGAAATAAAGATACCTAACTGTTGCATATGTGTCTTACCTAACAGCTCTATACATCACTAGTGAGGCCTCATTTAGATTATGCCGCTCAGTTTTGGTCTTCTTACTACAGGATGGATATAGACTCATTGGAGAACATACAGAGAAGAATGACTAAAACGATTTACTGTGTAAGGAATCTCCCGTATGAAAGTAGACTTAAAGCCTTAAATCTCCACTCTCTGCAGAGACGTAGAAAGAGAGGAGATATAATTGAAGTGTATAAGTGGATGACGGGCATAAACAAGGGAGATATTAATAAAGTACTGAGGGTGTCGAACCAGGTAAAAACCAGAAATAATGGATTTTAGTTGGATAAATTTAGATTTAGAAAGGACATAGGTAAGTACTGGTTTTCTAACAGAGTTGTAGATGCGTGGAACAGTCTTCCCAGTAGGGTGATCGAGGCTAGGACTTTGGGAGGGTTTAAAAAGAGATCGGACAAATATATGAGTGGGAGGAGCTGGGTTTGATTTGTGTCATTGGGTACGAGAGTAAATTTTTGGGTAGCTATGGGTAGAGGTCATTTTGATAAGGACCTGCCTTGTATGGGCCAGTAGGCCTTCTGCAGTGTTCCTCCATTCTTATGTTCTCTGGTCATAACAACCTGGAATCGCACCACATCCCAATGATTTATGTATTAAATTTGTCTTCAACTCTTGCATCCGTATTTAAGTTTAGTTACTTATTTTGTTGTTATGTTTCCAACAATGACAAAGAATTATTATACTTTTGTTTACTGGATAAACTTCATCTTCATTGCTTTTTATTTTATTATTTCGTCAAGTTTATATGATAATTAGCTAACTGTAATTACTGACTCCATAGTAATATTTTGTGTTGCCCAATGTTATAATAAATATCTGTTGAACTCTCAACTTTCTTCCGGAGCTCTTGCCATTCCTCAACTTTATTCCAGAGCTCTTAACACTCCTCAGCTTTCTTCCGGAGCTCTTAATACTCCTCAGCTTTCTTCCGGAGCTCTTAACACTCCTCAACTTTATTCCAGAGCTCTTAACACTCCTCAGCTTTCTTCCGGAGCTCTTAATACTCCTCAGCTTTCTTCCGGAGCTCTTAACACTCCTCAACTTTATTCCAGAGCTCTTAACACTCCTCAGCTTTCTTCCGGAGCTCTTAATACTCCTCAGCTTTCTTCCGGAGCTCTTAACACTCCTCAACTTTATTCCAGAGCTCTTAACACTCCTCAGCTTTCTTCCGGAGCTCTTAATACTCCTCAGCTTTCTTCCGGAGCTCTTAATACTCCTCAGCTTTCTTCTGGAGCTCTTAAAACTCCTCAGCTTTCTTCCGGAGATCTTAAAACTCCTCAGCTTTCTTCCAGAGCTCTTAATATTCCTCAGCTTTCTTCCGGAGCTCTTAATACTCCTCAGCTTTCTTCCGGAGCTCTCAATTCTCCTCAGCTTTCTTCCGGAGCTCTCAATACTCCTCAGCTTTCTTTCGGAGCTCTCAATTCTCCTCAGCTTTCTTCCGGAGCTCTTAATCCTCCTCAACTTTCTTCTGGAGCTCTTATACTCCTCAGCTTTCTTCCAGAGCTCTTAATAGTCCTCAGCTTTCTTCCGGAGCCCTTAATACTCCTCTGCTTTCTTCCGGAGCTCTCAATACTCCTCAGCTTTCTTTCGGAGCTCTCAATTCTCCTCAGCTTTCTTCCGGAGCTCTTAATCCTCCTCAACTTTCTTCCGGAGCTCTTAATACTCCTCAGCTTTCTTCCGGAGCTCTCAATACTCCTCAGCTTTCTTCCAGAGCTCTTAATACTCCTCAGCTTTCTTCCGGAGCTCTTAATATTCCTCAGCTTTCTTCCGGAGCTCTTAATACTCCTCAGCTTTCTTCCGGAGCTCTCAATTCTCCTCAGCTTTCTTCCGGAGCTCTTAATCCTCCTCAACTTTCTTCTGGAGCTCTTATACTCCTCAGCTTTCTTCCAGAGCTCTTAATAGTCCTCAGCTTTCTTCCGGAGCCCTTAATACTCCTCTGCTTTCTTCCGGTGCTCCTAATACTTCTCAATTTTCTTCCAGAACTCTTGATACTCCTGAACTTTCTTCCAGAACTCTTGCCAATCCTCAAATGCTTTATTTCTAAAAAAAATACTTCTGGTTTCATTTTTTATGTTATTTTTCTCATCACTTCTGCAACGTAAATCTCTCTAAGATTTTATTTGATTTATGAATCACAACAACATTTAAGAAAATTTAACCAACTAAAAAATAGTTATGTTACCAGTTATTACAAAGAAAATTCCCCTTAAACATTAAGTATTCTTAATGGCATAAACATTAATGTTGAGGAAACAACATTGCGTGGTACACCATTCAAGGTATAATATATACTAACAATTAAACATCGCAGAACATTACAATACAACATTAATTTTATAATTCTGCTAACATTTACACATCACAGAACATGACATCATAATGTAGAATCTTAGTAAGTCGGAGACGCACTGACCAGTGGGTAAGACCCACCATGTTAGTTGTCCATGTCAAGTGAACGAATATCCCCAGCTGCTAGTTTTTATTTTCATCCCATAATGTTTAGAGTCTGTGGGGGGAGGGATAATGTTTTATGATGGTCTAGAAGATGTTAAGTGAAAATGTGAGAATAGAAAGAAATTAGTTAAACTGTTTAAAAATTATTTATAGAACTTTGTCTTCCAAAAGATAATTCATGGTAGTGTCTAGTGGATGTCTTCAAAGTGGCGAGAACCAACATTTTGAATCAGAATATTGAAATATATAAAGTTCCTGAATTCCCTAACTTCAGGAAGTGTGATTTTTTTCTACCCACAACTTCTCGACTTTATTTTGAAAACACAAACATAATTTTAACAACCGTGAGGGAGACTGCATATATAAATGGATACAAATTTGAGTACATATGTGCGTGTGGTATAGATGGACGTGTGTGTGTGTGTGTGTGTGCGTGTGTGTGTGTGTGTGTGTGTGTGTGTGTGTGTGTGTGTGTGTGTGTGTGTGTGTGTGTGTGTGTGTGTGTGTGTGTGTGTGTGTGTGTGTGTGTATGAGTGTGTGTGTGTGTGTGTGTATGAGTGTGTGTGTGTGTGTATGAGTGTGTGTGTGTGTGTGTGTGTGTGTGTGTGTACTCACCTATTTGTACTCACCTATTTGTGGTTGCAGGGGTCGAGTCCTAGCTCCTGGCCCCGCCTCTTCACCGGTTGCTACTAGGCCCTCTCTCTCCCCTCCCCATGAGCTTTATCAAACCTCGTCTTAAAACTGTGTATGGTTCCTGCCTCCACTACGTCATTTTCTAGGCTATTCCACTGCCTTACAACTCTATGACTGAAGAAATACTTCCTACTATCTCTCTGACTCATTTGTGTCTTCAACTTCCAATTGTGGCCTCTTGTTTCTGTGTCCCCTCCCTGGAACATCCTGTCCTTGTCCACCTTGTCTATTCCACGCAGTATTTTATATGTCGTTATCATGTCTCCCCTGACCCTCCTGTCCTCCAGTGTCGTCAGGCCGATTTCCCTTAATCTTTCTTCATAGGACATTCCCCTTAGCTCTGGAACTAACCTTGTTGCAAACCTTTGTACTTTCTCTAGTTTCTTGACGTGCTTTATCAAGTGCGGGTTCCAAACAGGTGCTGCATACTCCAGTATGGGCCTGACATACACGGTGTACAGTGTCTTGAATGATTCCTTACTAAGGTATCGGAATGCTGTTCTCAGGTTTGCCAGGCGCCCATATGCTGCAGCAGTTATCTGATTGATGTGTGCTTCCGGAGACATGCTCGGTGTTATACTCACCCCAAGATCTTTCTCCTTGAGTGAGGTTTGCAGTCTTTGGCCACCTAGCCTATACTCTGTCTGTGGTCTTCTGTGCCCTTCCCCTATCTTCATGACTTTGCATTTGGCAGGATTAAATTCGAGAAGCCATTTGCTGGACCAGGTGTCCAGTCTGTCCAGGTCTCTTTGAAGTCCTGCCTGGTCCTCATCAGATTTAATTCTCCTCATTAACTTCACATCATCTGCAAACAGGGACATTTCTGAGTCTAACCCTTCCGTCATGTCGTTCACATATACCAAAAATAGCACTGGTCCTAGGACCGACCCCTGTGGGACCCCGCTCGTCACAGGTGCCCACTGTGATACATCATTACGTACCATGACTCGTTGTTGCCTCCCTGTCAGGTATTCTCTGATCCATTGCAGTGCCCTTCCTGTTATATGCGCCTGATGCTCTAGCTTCTGCACTAATCTCTTGTGAGGAACTGTGTCAAAGGCCTTCTTGCAATCCAAGAAGATGCAATCAACCCACCCCTCTCTCTCTTGTCTTACTTCTGTTATTTTATCATAAAACTCCAGAAGGTTTGTGACACAGGATTTGCCTTCCGTGAATCCGTGCTGGTTGGCATTTATACTCCTGTTCCGTTCCAAGTGCTCCACCACTCTCCTCCTGATAATCTTCTCCATAATTTTGCATACTATACACGTCAATGACACAGGTCTATAGTTTAGTGCCTCTTTTCTGTCTCCTTTTTTGAAAATGGGAACTACATTTGCCGTCTTCCATACCTCAGGTAGTTGCCCAGTTTCCAGGGATGTGTTGAAGATTGTGGTAAGTGGTACGCACAACATATCTGCTCCCTCTCTAAGAACCCACGGAGAGATGTTGTCCGGTCCCATTGCCTTTGAGGTATCGATGTCCCTTAGCAGTTTCTTCACCTCCTCCTCATCTGTATGTATGTCGTCCAACACTTGTTGGTGTATTCCTTGTTGGTGTCCCCATCTGGTCTGTCCCCCCAGAGTCCTTCCTGTCTCTACTGTAAATACTTCCTTAAATCTCGTGTTGAGCTCCTCACATACCTCTTGATCGTTTCTTGTGAGTTCTCCACCTTCTTTCCTCAGCCTTATCACCTGGTCCTTGACTGTTGTCTTCCTCCTAATGTGGCTATACAGCAGTTTCGGGTCAGATTTGACTTTCGATGCTATGTCGTTTTCATACTGTCGCTGGGCCTCCCTCCTTATCTGCGCATACTCGTTTCTGGCTCTTCTACTAATCTCCTTGTTTTCCTGGGTCCTATGCCTCCTGTACCTTTCCCATTCTCTGTTGCACTTAGTTTTTGCCTCCCTACACCTTCGGGTAAACCAAGGACTCGTTTTGGTCTTCCTATTATTTCTGTTTCCCTTGGGAACAAAACTTTCCTCTGCCTCCTTGCACTTTGTTGCCACATATTCAATCATCTCGTTTACTGATTTTCCTACCATTTCTCTGTCCCACTGAACCTCCTGCAGGAAGTTTCTCATACCTGTGTAGTCCCCCCTTTTATAGTTTGGCCTGTCCCCTTCAGTTCCTGTTACCTTCTCCACTTGTAACTCTACTATATTGTCAAAACTCAGAACCACATGATCGCTAGCTCCAAGGGGCCTCTCGTAAGTGATGTCCTCAATGTCTGAACTGCTCAGGGTGAACACAAGATCCAGTCTTGCTGGCTCATCCTCCCCTCTCTCTCTGGTTGTGTCCCTGACATGTTGATGCATGAGGTTTTCAAGTACCACATCCATCATCTTGGCTCTCCATGTTTCGGGACCCCCATGTGGCTCCAGGTTTTCCCAGTCGATCTCCCTGTGGTTGAAATCGCCCATTACCAGTAACTTTGCTCTGCTCGAGTGAGCTCTTCTTGCCACCTCAGCCAGTGTGTCCACCATCACCCTGTTGTTTTCTTCGTACTCCTCTCTTGGCCTCCTGCAGTTCTGTGGTGGGTTATACATCACTCCAATGACTACTTTATGTTCTCCGGACTGAATTGTACCTACAATGTAGTCTCTTTCTCCAATCATGTCCATGCCTTCCATTTCCTCAAATCCCCATTGATGTTTTATGAGCAGTGCAACCCCTCCTCCCCCTCTACTCCTTCTATCTTTCCTCAGGATCTGATATCCTGTTGGGAAGATTGTGTCTGTTATTGTCTCAGCGAGTTTTGTGTGTGTGTGTGTGTGTGTGTGCGAGTGCGTGCGTGTGTGTGTGTGTGTGTGTGTATGAGTGTGTGTGTGTGTGTGTGTGTGTGTGTGTGTGTGTGTGTGTGTGTGTGTGTGTGTGTGTGTGTGTGAGTGTATGAGTGTGTGTGTGTGTGTGTGTGTGTGTGTGTGTGTGTGTGTGTGTGTGTGCGCGTGTATTAGTGATTACAAGCATATTAGTGTACGAGGCGATCAGTGTGTGTTATACATATGTATGTGTGTTTGTGAGAGCGTGTGCGTTGCTTTGTACGTATGAATGATGGTGAATCCGCAGCCGTGGTTGTGAAAATGCACAAATGAGTGTGAAAATAAGCGTGTGTGCATACGTAACATTATTTAGGTACAGATACACATAAATACAGTTTCACAAATTATTATACATATTAAAATATGCGTAAATTACCCAGGATAACAACAAAAAAGTCAGACAAAGTAACTTATTTCCATTTTGCCGGACTCTTGTAACTGCTCGTATTACAAATACATAAGACTAATAACGAAATAAAAACATACAGTTCAACACTTATTATAGTTCTGGTGGAGGTGGACATACAGATTAATACACGAACATTCATCTACACAGAAAAAAACATTCAAAACACATTTAAACTGCTGATTAAGTACAATAATGTAGATGAATTGTATAAAATAAATAGAACTCCCAAAATTTCACTGAGTGGCCAGGCCTTGGTGGCCGAACTGGACGGTAGCTTGGCTGCGTCTGGCTGACTTACGGTCTAGGCTGTCTTGGTGATGTAATTACAGGAAGCAGTTTACTGTGTGTCCCCTCCTGTAATTCCATCCACCTGGACAGTCTCTACCGTAGACCAGCTAAACTAGGCCTCGTTCTCATCTAGCTAGATCACTGAGGGTGGCTGAGCTGACTTCGGATAAATAACCTGGGGAAAGCTGAGACTGGCATATAACCTAAGGGAAGTGAGGAAGGGGAGACATCCGGGGGCCCACGGATGGATTCCTGGACACATGGACCTGGGAAAAGCGAGAATACCCTGGGGAAGTGGGTAAGGGAGAATATCTGAGGCGGACAGATGGACTCCTGGATACATGGACCTGGGAAAGACGAGGGACACTGGTTGTTGAGACAGACCTTGGGGAAGTGGGGAAGGGAGAATATCTGAGGCGGACAGATGGACTCCTGGACACATGAACCTGGGGAAAGCATCAAGAACACAGTAAGTGGGTGGGTGGACCTTAAAGACGAACCACTGGCCTCCACGTGGCAAGGTCTGGTAACTCAGAGATAACTCTGAGGCTGACAGTGGTCGCAATTTCGATTTCTCATAAAAAAAAAACACTTTTAGAATTTTGGGTAAGCAGAGCTTATCGAGATTAATATTTTTCATAACAGATGATGTTCACATTTTTAGTTTATTTTTAAATATGAACGCTAATCATTTAATTTACTGTTTAGGAGTTATTAATTAATATTAACCGAGGTATAACTTCATTGCAATACCTTTTCTTCAGTCTCGAGAGTTGAGGTAAAGAAGACTCTCACTTATGTAATTGCCTGCATCTGTCATGCCTGTCCTGCATAGCATATGGGCATCCTCATAGTAGGTTATGAGGGACTTATTAGCAACCACATGTTAGGAAATTTAAGCTGGTTGGAAAATTTTCTTGACTTTATATTCACATACAATGTAGATCTGAAACAGAACACGTACTGAGCACGTTGAAGTGGTTCAGAATTTTTAATGAACATGTTGATTAGAAACAGAACACTTTGATCTTGAATAGAACATTCATTGAACATCCACATAAAACACTAAATGTTTCTCACTCCTATTATAGACATATGTGAGTCCTGTTGGATATAATGTGGACAGTTGGTAGTGAGTTGTGGTGGGGAATGGTTGGGGTGATCTATGATAGCGAGTTGTGGTGATGGATAGTTTACCGTGTGTCGACTTGATGGTAAGTTGTGGTTGTGGCTATGGATGGATGATAGTGAGTTGTGGTTATGGATGGTTGATAGTGAGTTGTAGTGATGGATGGTTGATGACAATTTTTGGCTATACATGGATGATGGTGCATTGTGATGATGGATATTTTAAAGTGAGTAGTGGTGATGTATGGTTGATTGTGAGCTGAGGTGATGGATGGTTGATGGTGAGCCGTGGCGATCGATGGCTGATGAGTTAAGGTAATGGATAGTTGATGGGGAATTGTGGTGATGGATGGTTTATAGTGAGTTAGGATTATGAATGGTTTATAGTGAGTTGTGGTAAGAGATGGTTGATGATGAGTTGTAAAGATTCGTGTTGAAGATGAGTTGAAATTTTCAGAGTTAATGGTAATTTGCAATAATGGATAGTTAATGAACTGCTTGTTACTTTTTTGGCCACAATGTAAATACACCAGATTAAATTATACTGAAAAAGTAGTTTCGTGAGGAATTGTGTTGGTCAGCTCAGGTGTGTTGCCTAAGTTGTTCTAATGTTCCATTGTGTTGTGTCTTGACTTTGATGTGATCTACTTCCTTATATCCCATACCAGATCATCCTTATATCCCGTACCAGATCATCCTTATATCCCATACCAGATCATCGTTATATCCCATACCAGATCATCCTTATATCCCATACCAGATTATCCTTATATCCCATACCAGATCATCGTTATATCCCATACCAGATCATCCTTATATCCCATACCAGATCATCGTTATATCCCATACCAGATCATCCTTATATCCCATACCAGATCATCCTTATATCCCATACCAGATCATCCTTATATCCCATACCAGATCATCGTTATATCACATACCAGATCATCGTTATATCCCATGCCAGATCATCCTTATATCCCATATCAGATCATCCTTATATCCCATATCAGATCATCCTTATATCATTATATCCCGTCCTTCTATTGATTAATATTATATCACTGCATCTTTTAAGAAAGTTTTTCCTAACTGAAAATATTTTAAGTTAGCAGTTACTCACAAACAGAAGTTTACTAGATTAGACACATTTGCAACTCTTGGGTATCTTTATTGGGGAAACGTTTCGCCACACAGTGGCTTCATCAGTCCATACAAAGGAGAATCTTGAAGAACAGGAGGAGCATGAGGTAATCAGTCCCTCAACCTTGAGTTGCAAATGTGTCTAATTTATCAACATGTCGGTTCTCTGAACCATTCATCTACAAAGAAGTTTACTACTTTGAATTGTTATGATCTGCACGATGTTCACATACCACGTTAACTTCACCTAAACATTAACATTAGCATCCGTTATGGTATAAACATTAAGATTAAAGAAATAACATTGTGTGCCAGATCATCAAGGTATAATATATGTTAACAATGATACATCGCAGTAAATTACAAAGCAACAATAATTGTATAATATATGACGACACGACAGACCATGACAGCATAACTTAGGATCTCAGTAAGACAGATTCGTACTGACCAGTGTGCAGGAGAGTCGTACTGACCAGTGTGCAGGAGAGTCGTGCTGACCAGTGTGCAGGAGAGTCGTACTGACCAGTGAGCAGGAGAGTCGTGCTGACCTGTGTACAGGAGAGTCGTGCTGACCAGTGTGCAGGAGAGTCGTGCTGACCAGTGTGCAGGAGAGTCGTGCTGACCAGTGTGCAGGAGAGTCGTACTGACCAGTGTGCAGGAGAGTCGTGCTGACCAGTGTGCAGGAGAGTCGTGCTGACATGTGTGCAGAAGAGTCGTACTGACCAGTGTGCAGGAGAGTCGTACTGACCAGTGTGCACGAGAGTCGCACTGACCAGTGTGCAATAGAGTCGTATTGACCAGTGTACAGGATAGTCATTCTGACTATTGCGCAGGAGAGTCGTACTGACCAGTGTGCAGGAGAGTCGTACTGACCAGTGTGCAAGAGAGTCGTACTGACCAGTGTGCAGGAGAGTCGTACTGACCAGTGTGCAGGAGAGTCGTACTGACCAGTGTGCAGGAGAGTCGTACTGACCAGTGTGCAGGAGAGTCGTACTGACCAGTGTGCAGGAGAGTCGTACTGACCAGTGTGCAGGAGAGTCGTACTGACCAGTGTGCAGGAGAGTCGAACTGACCAGTGTGCAGGAGAGTCGTACTGACCAGTGTGCAGGAGAGTCGTACTGACCAGTGTGCAGGAGAGTCAAACTGACCAGTGTGCAGGAGAGTCGTACTGACCAGTGTGCAGGAGAGTCGTACTGACCAGTGTGCAGGAGAGTCGTACTGACCAGTGTGCAGGAGAGTCGTACTGACCAGTGTGCAGGAGAGTCGTACTGACCAGTGTGCAGGAGAGTCGTACTGACCAGTGTGCAGGAGAGTCGTACTGACCAGTGTGCAGGAGAGTCGTACTGACCAGTGTGCAGGAGAGTCGTACTGACCAGTGTGCAGGAGAGTCGTACTGACCAGTGTGCAGGAGAGTCGTACTGACCAGTGTGCAGGAGAGTCGTACTGACCAGTGTGCAGGAGAGTCGTACTGACCAGTGTGCAGGAGAGTCGTACTGACCAGTGTGCAGGAGAGTCGTACTGACCAGTGTGCAGGAGAGTCGTACTGACCAGTGTGCAGGAGAGTCGTACTGACCAGTGTGCAGGAGAGTCGTACTGACCAGTGTGCAGGAGAGTCGTACTGACCAGTGTGCAGGAGAGTCGTACTGACCAGTGTGCAGGAGAGTCGTACTGACCAGTGTGCAGGAGAGTCGTACTGACCAGTGTACAGGAGAGCCGTACTGACCAGTGTGCAGGAGAGTCGTGCTGACCAGTGTGCAGGAGAGTCGTGCTGACCAGTGTGCAGGAGAG
>NW_027195577.1:150000-163801 GCF_038502225.1 Cherax quadricarinatus
AAGAAGATACTGGTTGCTGAGGCAAACCTTGGGGAAGGGGGAATATCTGAGGCGGACAGATGGACTCCTGGACGCACGGACCTGGGAAAGAAGAAGATACTGGTTGCATAGGCAGACCTTGGGAAAGTGGAGAAGGGAGAATATCTGAGGGGACACAGATTGACTCCTGGACACATGGACCTGGGAAAGAAGGAGATACTGGTTGCTGAGGCAGACCTTGGGAAAGTGGGGAGGGGAGAACATCTGAGGGGACACAGATGGACTCCTGGACACATGAACCTGAGGAAAGCATCAAAAACACAGTAAGTGGGTGGGTGGACCTTAAAGACGAACCACTGGCCTCCACGTGGCAAGGTTTGGTAACTCAGAGTTAACTCTGAGGCTGACAGTGGTCGCAAATAATAATGACTTAAAAGGAAGTGTTTTGGGCTCGACCCGGTTTATCAGTTTATTAAAACATACTTATACTACCATCTAAAACATTTTTTTTTTACATATGAACGATTATTAAATAATGGAATCCGTATTAGCTGAGATGTTTGGGACTTGATTTCCTTTACTGTTTAGAAGTTATTAGAATGACATAACTTTATTCTAGTTACCTTTACTTCACTCTCGAGAGTTGTGTTAAAAAAGACAGGAAAAAGTAATGAACAGAGTGTAATCTCGACCTGATAAGAGTGAGGACAGCAGAGATCGTCCCCACAATCTAGCTACAGTAACTTTGAGAGAGGTGTCTCGCCCGGTGAAGAGATCTTGATCCTCTTCCTTCTTTCGAATCTGATTTCCTTCTATTCATCAACACATTACATAATAATCTTCCCGATCAATAAACATTAACCACCAGCTCTCGCAAAACAGTTAACACAAATAAAAAACAAAGCACTAATATATTTTTCTTATTTACCATGGCATTTAAATGAGGGTTAATGAACTGATCAACGGAGCTCAGAGAAACTCATGGACAATGATAAACTTCTCTCAAAACAACATGTAACAGATTTATGCTGAATATATACTCCCAAATCACAAAATGATTCTTGTTCACACCGGCATATATGACCGTGAAAGCTACGGAAAAAGTGTCGATGGTTGAAAAGCTAAGGTGACGCACTGTTGGGCAGATATCGTTATGAATTGTGGATGAACCGTAATGATGTATGGATGATGGACATTTTAGGTAAGGGATGATTGATAGTTGTTGTGATAGATGGTTGATGGTAAATTGAAGCGATTTAATGTTAATTGTGAGTTGTGGTTGGTGATAGTCGATGGAGATATGTTAGCAACTTTGGTAAGTTGAAAATACTGATGGGTGATGGTAAGATGTTATGAATAGTTGATAATGTGTTGTGGTGTTGCATGTTTGTAGGTGAGTTATAGTGAGGGATGGTTGATGATTAGTTGAAATTATAGCTGGTTGATGGATAATATTGGCGATGGAGAGTTAATAAATTGTTTGTTTATTCCTTCTATCCCAATGTTCATGTTAAGACATGTGTTCACATACCTGTGCTTTTCTTTGTGTTTATAATTATTGTCATTTTTTCTGGTGTTTCCTTTCCAGGTTAGAATCCTTTCCCGGTAAGTCACATATGTCTTAGAAAACAAATACAAGGTGACCACAGCTTGAGTAGATGTAGCAGACCTAAATTAACACTATGAACCTCATCCAAGATATTTTTTCAGCTACTCTGCTGAGGGAAGCTGTAATGAAATGTTGGTTTAAACTGAACATAATAACAACACAACATATTTCTTGCATTCCATGTTGCAAGAAATATGTGAAGGATTTATGAGTAACCATACAAGGAAGTTATGAGGGACCTATGAGTAACCACACAAGGAAGTTATGAGGGACCTATGAGTAACCATACAAGGAAGTTATGAGGGACCTATGAGTAACCACACAAGGAAGTTATGAGGGACCTATGAGTAACCACACACGGAAGTTATGAGGGACCTATGAGTAACCATACAAGGAAGTTATGAGGGACCTATGAGTAACCATACAAGGAAGTTATGAGGGACCTATGAGTAACCATACAAGGAAGTTATAAGGGACCTATACAAGGAAGTTATGAGGGACCTATGAGTAACCATACAAGGAAGTTATGAGGGACCTATGAGTAACCATACAAGGAAGTTATGAGGGACCTATGAGTAACCATACAAGGAAGTTATGAGGGACCTATGAGTAACCATACAAGGAAGTTATGAGGGACCTATGAGTAACCATACAAGGAAGTTATGAGGGACCTATGAGTAACCACACAAGGAAGTTATGAGGGACCTATGAGTAACCATACAAGGAAGTTATGAGGGACCTATGAGTAACCATACAAGGAAGTTACGAGGGATCTATGAGTAACCATACAAGGAAGTTATGAGGGACCTATGAGTAACCACACAAGGAAGTTATGAGGGAGCTATGAGCAACCATACAAGGAAGTTATGAGAGACCTATGAGTAATCATGTAGAAGTAATATTAGCGACTCATGATTAAAAATGTAGGAAATAAATAACTAAAAGGCACAATACCGTGACTGGAACAATACACAAATAACTCGCACATGAGAAGGAAGCTCACCACCACGTTACGCTCGGACTTAGACCATTTACAAAGTCACACTGTCTTAACACTGGCTTAACACTGTCTTAACACGGGCTTAACACTGTCTTAACACTGTCTTAACACTGTCTTAACACTGTCTTAATACTGTCTTAACACGGGCTTAACACTGTCTTAACACGGGCTTAACACTGTCTTAACACAGGCTTAACACTGTCTTAACACGGGCTTAACACTGTCTTAACACTGTCTTAACACGGGCTTAACACTGTCTTAACACAGGCTTAACACTGTCTTAACACAGGCTTAACACTGTCTTAACACTGGCTTAACACTGTCTTAACACGGGCTTAACACTGTCTTAACACTGTCTTAACACGGGCTTAACACTGTCTTAACACTGTCTTAACACTGTCTTAATACTGTCTTAACACGGGCTTAACACTGTCTTAACACGGGCTTAACACTGTCTTAACACGGGCTTAACTGTCTTAACACTGTCTTAACACGGGCTTAACACTGTCTTAACACGGGCTTAACACTGTCTTAACACTGTCTTAACACGGGCTTAACACTGTCTTAACACGGGCTTAACACTGTCTTAACACTGTCTTAACACTGTCTTAATACTGTCTTAACACGGGCTTAACACTGTCTTAACACGGGCTTAACACTGTCTTAACACGGGCTTAACTGTCTTAACACTGTCTTAACACGGGCTTAACACTGTCTTAACACAGGCTTAACACTGTCTTAACACGGGCTTAACACTGTCTTAACACGGGCTTAACACTGTCTTAACACGGGCTTAACACTGTCTTAACACTGTCTTAACACTGTCTTAACACTGGCTTAACACTGGCTTAACACTGTCTTAGCACTGTCTTAACACTGGCTTAACACTGGTTTAACACTGGTTTAACACTGTCTTAACACTGTCTTAACACTGTCTTAACACTGTCTTAACACTGGCTTAACACTGGCTTAACACTGGCTTAACAGTCTTAACACTGGCTTAACACTGGCTTAACACTGTCTTAACACTGGCTTAACACTGTCTTAACACTGGCTTAACACTGTTTTAACACTGGCTTAACACTGTCTCAACACTGGCTTAACACTGTCTTAACACTGTCTTAACACTGTCTTAACACTGTATGTGTTAAGCCAGCTGTTACTAGATTCAAGAGAAGATTTTCACAAGCCAGAAACTAACAAATTCATTATAGGTTTTTCTTAAGAAACTGAAGCTGGTTGGAAAATTTTCTTGCCTTTAAATTCACATACAGTGTCGTTGTTGTACAGAACACGTACTGAACACGTTGATGTGGGCTAGAACATTGAATGAACATGTTGATCACAAACAGAACATGTACTGAACACTGATCTAGAATAAAACACTCACTGAACATTCACATAAAACGCTAAATGTTGTTCACACCTGTATAGACACACGTGAGTCGTGTTTCACATAATGAGAATGGTTGGTAGTGAGTTGTGGTGGTGAATGGTTGGGGTGAGTTGTGATGGATGATTGATGGTGAGTTGTGGTGATGGATGCTTTATAATGAGTTGATGATAAGTTGTGGATATGGATGGTTGATGGCGAGTTGTGGTTATTGATGGTGGGTTGTAGTTATGAATGGCTGATGGCGAGTTGTTGTTATTGATGGTGAGTTGGGATGATTGCTGGCCGACGAGTTGAGGTAATGGATGTTTTGTAGCGAGATGTGGTAAGAGACGGTTGAAGATGAGTTGTGGTGATGGGTGGTTGAAGGTGAGTTGTGGAGATGGGTGGTTCAAGATGAGTTGTGGAGATGGGTGGTTGAAGATGAGTTGTGGAGATGGGTGGTTGAAGATGAGTTGTGGAGATGGGTGGTTCAAGATGAGTTGTGAAGATAGGTGGTTGAAGATGAGCTGTGGAGATGGGTTGTTGAAGATGAGTTGTTAAGATAGGTGGTTGAAGATGAGTTGTGGAGATGGGTGGTTCAAGATAAGTTGTGGAGATGGGTTGTTGAAGATGAGTTGTGGAGATGGGTTGTTGAAGATGAGTTGTGAAGATGGGTGGTTGAAGATGAGTTGTGAAGATGGGTGGTTGAAGATGAGTTGTGAAGATGGGTTGTTGAAGATGAGTTGTGAAGATGGGTGGTTCAAGATGAGTTGTGGAGATGGGTGGTTCAAGATGAGTTGTGGAGATGGGTTGTTGAAGATGAGTTGTGGAGATGGGTTGTTGAAGATGAGTTGTGGAGATGGGTGGTTCAAGATGAGTTGTGGAGATGGGTTGTTGAAGATGAGTTGTGAAGATGGGTGGTTGAAGATGAGTTGTGAAGATGGGTGGTTGAAGATGAGTTGTGAAGATGGGTTGTTGAAGATGAGTTGTGAAGATGGGTGGTTGAAGATGAGTTGTGAAGATGGGTGGTTGAAGATGAGTTGTGGAGATGGGTTGTTGAAGATGAGTTGTGGAGATGGGTGGTTGAAGATGAGTTGTGAAGATGGGCTGTTGAAGATGAGTTGTGAAGATGGGGGGTTGAAGATGAGTTGTGGAGATGGGTTGTTGAAGATGAGTTGTGAAGATGGGTGGTTGAAGATGAGTTGTGAAGATGGGCTGTTGAAGATGAGTTGTGAAGATGGGTGGTTGAAGATGAGTTGTGAAGATGGGTTGTTGAAGATGAGTTGTGAAGATGGGTGGTTGAAGATGAGTTGTGAAGATGGGTGGTTGAAGATGAGTTGTGGAGATGGGTTATTGAAGATGAGTTGTGGAGATGGGTTGTTGAAGATGAGTTGTGGAGATGGGTGGTTGAAGATGAGTTGTGAAGATGGGTGGTTGAAGATGAGTTGTGAAGATGGGTGGTTGAAGATGAGTTGTGAAGATGGGTGGTTGAAGATGAGTTGTGAAGATGGGTGGTTGAAGATGAGTTGTGGAGATGGGTTGTTGAAGATGAGTTGTGAAGATGGGTTGTTGAAGATGAGTTGTGAAGATGGGTGGTTGAAGATGAGTTGTGAAGATGGGTGGTTGAAGATGAGTTGTGGAGATGGGTGGTTCAAGATGAGTTGTGAAGATGAGTGGTTGATGATGAGTTGAAGTTTTGGGAATAAATGGTGATTTATAGTAATGGATAGTTAATGAACAATGTAAATACACGAGAATAAATTACGCTGATAAAACAGCTTCGTGAGGAATTGTGTTGGTCAGCTTAGTTGTGTTACCTAAGTTGTTCTAATGTTCCATTGTGTTGTGTTGCCTAAGTTGTTCTAATGTTCCATTGTGTTGTGTTGCCTAAGTTGTTCTAATGTTCCATTGTGTTGTGTTGCCTAAGTTGTTCTAATGTTCCATTGTGTTGTGTTGCCTAAGTTGTTCTAATGTTCCATTGTGTTGTGTTGCCTAAGTTGTTCTAATGTTCCATTGTGTTGTGTTACCTAAGTTGTTCTAATGTTCCATTGTGTTGTGTTGCCTAAGTTGTTCTAATGTTCCATTGTGTTGTGTTACCTAAGTTGTTCTAATGTTCCATTGTGTTGTGTCTTTAGTTCGATGTGATCTACTTCCTTGTATCCTATTCCACTTTAACCTTATTTCCTATACCAGGTCAACCTTATATTCCATACCAGGTCATCCTTATTTCGCATACCAGGTCATCCTTATTTCGCATATCAGGTCATCCTTATTTCGCATACCAGGTTATCCTTATTTCGCATACCAGGTTATCCTTATTGCGCATACCAGGTCATCCTTATTTCGCATACCAGGTTATCCTTATTTCGCATATTAGGTCATCCTTATTTCGCATACCAGGTCATCCTTATTTCGCATACCAGGTCATCCTTATTTCGCATAACAGGTCATCCTTATTTCGCATACCAGGTCACCCTTATTTCGCATACCAAGTCATTCTTATTTCGCATACCAGGTCACCCTTATTTCACATACCAGGTCATTCTTATTTCGCATACCAGGTCATCCTTATTTCGCATACCAGGTCACCCTTATTTCGCATACCAGGTCACCCTTATTTCACATACCAGGTCATTCTTATTTCGCATACCAAGTCATCCTTATTTCGCATACCAGGTCACATTTATTTCGCATACCAGGCCACCCTTATTTCGCATACCAGGTCATTCTTATTTCGCATACCAGGTCATCCTTATTTCACATACCAGGTCACCCTTATTTCACATACCAGGTCATTCTTATTTCGCATACCAGGTCATCCTTATTTCGCATACCAGGTCACATTTATTTCGCATTCCAGGTCATTCTTATTTCGCATACCAGGTCATCCTTATTTCACATACCAGGTCACCCTTATTTCGCATACCAGGTCATTCTTATTTCGCATACCAGGTCATCCTTATTTCACATACCAGGTCACCCTTATTTCGCATACCAGGTCATCCTTATTTCGCATACCAGGTCATTCTTATATCGCATACCAGGTCATCCTTATTTCACATACCAGGTCACCCTTATTTCGCATACCAGGTCATCCTTATTTTACATACCAGGTCACCCTTATTTCGCATATGAGGTCATTCTTATTTCGCATACCAGGTCATCCTTATTTCACATACCAGGTCACCCTTATTTCGCATACCAGGTCATTCTTACTTCGCATACCAGGTCATTCTTATTTCGCATACCACGTCATTCTTATTTCGCATACCAGGTCATCCTTATTTCGCATACCAGGTCATCCTTATTTCGCATACCAGGTCATCCTTATTTCACATACCAGGTCATCCTTATTTCGCATACCAGGTCACCCTTATTTCGCATACCAGGTCACCCTTATTTCGCATACCAGGTCATCCTTATTTCGCATACCAGGTCATCCTCATTTCGCATACCAGGTCATCCTTATTTCGCATACCAGGTCATCCTTATTTTACATACCAGGTCACCCTTATTTCACATACCAGGCCATTCTTATTTCGCATACCAGGTCATTCTTATTTCGCATAGCAGGTCATTCTTATTTCGCATACCAGGTCATCCTCATTTCGCATACCAGGTCATCCTTATTTCGCATACCAGGTCATCCTTATTTCGCATACCAGGTCATCCTTATTTCGCATACCAGGTCACCCTTATTTCGCATACCAGGTCATCCTTATTTCGCATACCAGGTCATCCTTATTTCACATACCAGGTCACCCTTATTTCGCATACCAGGTCATCCTTATTTCGCATACCAGGTCATCCTTATTTCACATACCAGGTCACCCTTATTTCGCATACCAGGTCATCCTTATTTCGCATACCAGGTCATCCTTATTTCACATACCAGGTCATCCTTATTTCGCATACCAGGTCATCCTTATTTCACATACCAGGTCATCCTTATTTCGCATACCAGGTTATCTTTTTTTTTATTTTCCGCCGCTTCTTCCCCAACATAAGACTCAAGTCTCTCGAAGATTTTAGTTGAATTATAAACCACTACAAATTTAAGAATGTTTTAGGCACTAAAAAATAATAATGTTAGCAGTTAAATATAAATGGAATTTTACTATTTTTAATTGCTATGAGCAGCACAATGTTCAGGTACGACGTAAACACCGTCTAAACATTCACGTTAAGTATTATTTAAATTATAATCATTAAGAAAAAAGAAATAACATTGTTCCACACCGTTCAGGTATAATACATGATAACATTATGTTCCACACCGTTCAGGTATAATACATGATAACATTGTGTTCCACACCGTTCAGGTATAATACATGATAACATTGTGTTCCACATCGTTCAGGTATAATACATGATAACATTTAAACATCGCAGTAAATTATAACACAACATTATTTTGATAATATTCGCTAACATTCAAACATCACAATACATGACAACATAATGTTGAATGTTAGTAAGACAGAGACGTACTGACCAGTCTGCAGCAGCCACCACCAAAAATATTTTTGTTAATAAATCAAATATCAGCGGCTTCTAGTTTTTATTTTTATCCCAAAACATTTATAGTGTGTGTGTGTGTGTGTGTGTGTGTGTGTGTGTGTGTGTGTGTGTGTGTGTGTGTAGTTTTGTTGGTGTATGAATGATGGTGAACCTGCAGGCTGCCTTTGCGGAAATGCGCAAATGAGCGTAAAAACAAATGTGTGTAAGTAAGTTTATTTAAGTTCAGGTACTCGTAAATACAGTTACACAAATTATCATTCATAGTATCGTATGTGTACATTGATGATAAATTAGACACATGTGCAACTCTTGGACTGATGAAGCCACTGTGTGGCGAAACGTTTCCTCAATAAAGATACCCAAGAGTTGCACATGTGTCTAATTTCTCAACATGTCGGTTCTCTGAACCATTCATCTACAAACCTGTCAGACACTGCAACTTCTTGGGATCTTAACACTTAGGAATTCTTCGCTTGCCTAATTCTTGGGCACGACCTACTTCCACATTGTACAAATGTGACACGACCTATGACTGCTGCACCTCTCCTACCATACGGTTTATAAGCTGCTTCTCCGCTCATATGCCGTGTTCTATTCAAGATTGATGGACTGAACACATCGACTCAAGGTTGAGGGACTGATTACCTCATTCTCCTCCTGTTCTTCAAGATTCCCCTACCCATGGACTGATGAAGCCACTGTGTGGCGAAACGTTTCCTCAATAAAGATACCCAAGAGTTGCACATGTGTCTAATTTATCAACATGTCGGTTCTCTGAACCATTCATCTACGTATGTGTACATTACCCAGGATAACCCAAAAGTCATACAATGTAACTGTCATTGTGCACAAGCGCATATAATCCACTGCGCATCTTGTAAATACGTAAGAAAAATAACTAAATAAAAATATGAAATTCGACACTTATTACAGTTTTCGAGAAGGTAGATAAACAGATTAACACATGAACACTCATAAAGTCACAACAAAACTTTCACAAACCCACTTAAATTAATAATTAAGTAAAAATATCTTATATTTAATGTAAATAAAGCGTATAACATAAATAGAACTCCCAAAACTTCATTGAGTGGCCAGACCTTGGTGGCCGAACTGGACGGTAGCTTGGCTGCGTCTGGCTGACTTACGGTCTACACGTCTTGGTAGGCGTAATTACAGGACGGAGATTTCTGTGTGTCCCCTCCTGTAATTCCATCCACCTGGACAGTCTCTACCGTAGACCAGCTAGATAAGACCTCGTTCTCATCTGGGTAAATCACTGAGGGTGGCTGAGCCAACTTCGGGATAAATAACCTGGGGAAGGCTGAGACTAGAAAATCACCTAAGGGAAGTGAGGAAGGGCAGACATCCGGGGGCCTACGGATGGATTCCTGGACACATGGACCTGGGAAAAGCGAGAACACCTTGGGGAAGTGGGGAAGGGGGAATATCTGAGGCGGACAGATGGACTCCTGGACACATTAACCTGGGAAAGAAGGAGATACTGGTTACAAAGGCAGACCTTGGGAAAGTGGGGAAGGGAGAATATCTTAGGGGACACAGATTGACTCCTGGACACATGGACCTGGGAAAGAAGGAGATACTGGTTACAAAGGCAGACCTTGGGAAAGTGGTGAAGGGAGAATATCTGTGGCGGACAGATTGACTCCTGGACACATGGACCTTTGAAAGAAGGAGATACTGGTTACAAAGACAGACCTTGGGAAAGTGAGGAAGGGAGAATATCTGAGGGAACACAGATTGACTCCTGGACATATGGACCTGGGAAAGAAGGAGATACTGGTTGCTGAGGCAAACCTTGGGAAAGTGGGGAAGGGAGAACATTTGAGGGGACACAGATGGACTCCTGGACACATGGACCTGAGGAAAGCATCAAAAACACAGCAAGGGGACCTTGAAGACGAACCACTGGCCTCCACGTAGCAAGGTCTGGCAACTCAGAGATAACTCTGAGGCTGACAGTGATCGCAAATATTAATGACAATTTTGATTTCTTAGCATTTCGGGCATTTCGGGAAAGCTTAAATTTTTTATTAGAGATGTGTAGGATGATGTCGAAGAATTAAGACACTTATGCAACGTATGGGAATCTTTATTGAAGAAACGTTTCGCCACAGTCCACTACGACGCCGGAAGGAATAAGGAGAGGAGGAGTTTGAGGTAATCGGTCCCTCACAGCATAGGGCCAAACAGGTGACTTATATACTGCAGTTGAAGCAGCAGGAGGCGGGATCACAGTGTAAGTAGTGTAAGTAGGTCTTTGTCCGAAGGTTGGACAAGTGTTCAAACCTTGTCTAAACTCTCGAGACTGAAGAATAGGTATTTGGAATGAACTTAAGTCTTCATGTATCCTCTGATACAATGATAAATAAAAAATATCTAAAAATGTTTTAGTTGGTAGTATAAGAAAGTCGCATAATTGATGGTGATGATGCGATTGATGATGTGATTGATGGTGATGATGTGATTGATAGTGATGTGACTGATGTTGATGATGTGATTGATGGTGATGATATGCGTGAACGACATCATCAAATGAATGGTTTTGAAAACCGAAAGTTGAAGAATTGAGACACTTATGCAACGTATGGGAATCTTTACTGAAGAAACGTTTCGCCACACAGTGGCTTCATCAGTCCAATACAAAGTCGGTTTCCGAAACCATTCATCACATCTGTCAGACACTGCAACATCATGGGATTTTGATACAGAGAATTCTTCAACACTTGTCCAACGTTTGGACGACGATCTACTTACACTAGTGACAGGTCCCACTGTGATCCCACCTCCTCCTGCTTGGTCTAACGTGACTGCAGTATATAAGTCACCTCTTTGGCCCTATGCTGTACTTCCTACAAGAATGATGGACTGAACATATCGACTCCAGGCTGAGGGACTGATTACCTCAAACTCATCCTCTCCTTATACCTTCCTGCTTTGTATTGGACTGATGAAGCCACTGTGTGGCGAAACGTTTCTTCACTAAAGATTCCCATACGTTTCATGTCTCAATTCTTCAATTTGTCGGTTTTCAGAACCATTCATTGGATGATGTCGTTCACACATATCATCACCGTCAATCACATCATCATCAAACACATCATCACCATCAATTATGCGACTTTCTTATACTACCATCTAAAACCTTTTTGTGAAATAATGGTATATAATACCGACAAGATGAAATTAAGACACATGTGCAACATCTGGGTATCTTTATTGTAGACGTTTCGCCATCCAGTGGCTTCATCAATACAAATTCCGCGATATAACTTGTCCCGGAATTTGTATTGATAAAGCCACTGGATGGCGAAACGTCTACAATAAAGATACCCAGATGTTGCACATGTGTCTTAAAACCTTTTTATATATATATTTTTTATATATCAAGGCTTATCATTTTATCATTGTATCAGAGGATACATAAAGAATTTTAACTTCATTTCAACTACCTATTCTTCAGTCTGGAGAGTTTAGACAAGGTTACAATACCAACACTATGGTCAGTCTGGAGAGTTTAGACAAGGTTACAATACCAACACTATGGTCACGCTATCTTCAAAGAATATTAAAGATCATGATTTTGCTTAATTTTTAATTTTTGATGTATACAGAACATGTCTGGGCATGTTATCTTTGTCGCCATCCTCCGCACGGGATTAATAACATAAACTTAGTCTTCTGTGTATTTTTCACCTCACTGGGTGAATTTGGTTGAGATATTCCTGCAAGGAATAGAGAGGATCACTAATTGTAAATAGTCGAGATCTTCATCAAACTTAAAGAAATTTTTGTTATAAATCCCATTTTATTTTTTGTTATTTTATTCAGAGCAAAAAGGGAATAGCTAGTTAAAAACAGCAGAAAGGAATGAAGAGAGTGTAGTGTGGACCTGATGAGTGTAGTGTGGACCTGGTGAGTGTAGTGTGGACCTGGTGAGTGTAGTGTGGACCTGATGAGTGTAGTGTGGACCTGGTGAGTGTAGTGTGGACCTGATGAGTGTAGTGTGGACCTGGTGAGAGTGTAGTGTGGACCTGGTGAGTGTAGTGTGGACCTGGTGAGTGTAGTATGGACCTGGTGAGAGTGTAGTGTGGACCTGATGAGTGTAGTGTGGACCTGGTGAGAGTGTAGTGTGGACCTGGTGAGTGTAGTGTGGACCTGGTGAGTGTAGTATGGACCTGGTGAGAGTGTAGTGTGGACCTGGTGACAGTGTAGTGTGGACCTGGGGATAGGGTAGTGTGGACCTGGTGATAGTGTAATGTGGACCTGGTGATAGTGTAGTGTGGACCTGGTGATAGTGTAGTGTGGACCTGGTGACAGTGTAGTGAGGACCTGGGGATAGTGTAGTGTGGACCTGGTGATAGTGTAGTGTGGACCTGGTGATAGTGTAGTGTGGACCTGGTGACAGTGTAGTGAGGACCTGGGGATAGTGTAGTGTGGACCTGGTGATAGTGTAGTGTGGACCTGGTGATAGTGTAGTGTGGACCTGGTGACAGTGTAGTGTGGACCTGGGGATAGGGTAGTGTGGACCTGGTGATAGTGTTGTGTGGACCTGGTGATAGTGTAGTGTGGACCTGGTGACAGTGTAGTGTGGACCTGGGGATAGGGTAGTGTGGACCTGGTGATAGTGTAGTGTGGACCTGGTGACTGTAGTGTGGACCTGGTGATAGTGTAGTGTGGACCTGGTGACAGTGTAGTGTGGACCTGGGGATAGGGTAGTGTGGACCTGGTGATAGTGTTGTGTGGACATGGCGATAGTGTAGTGTGGACCTGGTGATAGTGTAGTGTGGACCTGGTGAGAGTGTAGTCTGGACCTGGTGAGGGTGAAGTCTGGACCAGATGATAGTGTAGTTTGGATCGGGTGAGAGAGTAGTGTGGACCTGGTGATAGTGTAGTGTGGACCTGGTGAGAATGTAGTGTGCACCTGGGGATAGGGTAGTGTGGACCTGGTGATAGTGTAGTGTGGACCTGGTGATAGTGTAGTGTGGACCTGGTGATAGTGTAGTGTGGACCTGGTGATAGTGTTGTGTGGACATGGCGATAGTGTAGTGTGGACCTGGTGATAGTGTAGTGTGGACCTGGTGAGGGTGTAGTGTGAACCTCGTGATAGTGTAGTGTGGACCTGGTGATAGTGTAGTGTGGACCTAGTGAGAGCGTAGTGTGGACCTTGTGATAGTGTAGTGTGGACCTGGTGAGAGTGTAGTCTGGACCTGGTGAGGGTGTAGTGTGAACCTCGTGATAGTGTAGTCTGGACCTGGTAAGAGTGTAGTGTGGACCTGGTGAGAGTGTAGTGTGT